>NW_005434613.1:260086-263100 GCF_000315625.1 Guillardia theta CCMP2712
CGTTGTTCTTCTTCTCGTTGTTTCAAGCACCGGGTCCGCGGGACCCCCATCATCATCTTGTTGTTCTGCAGAGGAAAACTGTGGAGGAGGAGGAGGGAGGTGGGGGGGGGAGGAGGAGGAGGAGGAGGAGGATGGATGGATGGAGAGACGGCGATGTGACGAAAAGTAAACAAACAAGAAGAAAGAACGAGAGAGATGAGATAGGGAGAAGATGAGGAGAACAAAGGTTGAAAATCCAAAGGGAAAGCATGTCCAGATGACCTTGCTTGGTCTCTCGTTGTGTCGTTTATCGGCATGGATTCGTAGCTTGTTGGGTCGATAGATCCAATGGCGCAGTGTCATCTTGATAGCTCCTAGGCTCGAACATACGCATGAACCGCAATCCATCTTGCTGTATTGGATGTGCTCTGAGATGAGGAACAGAGTTCTATTGTGTTAATGCATTCCTTGCATTGCCTAACTAAACAAGTTTTGGAAGATGTCGAGCTTCAGGAAGTTCTTGAGATTCGGAGTTGTCTCCGCTGCCTCCCTCTCTGCGTGCTCAGCGTCTGCACACACTGCCGGTAATCTATGCTTCTATCCTATCCCTCAACTGGTTCCGGGCTTTCTCACTCCCCATCATCCTTCAAAGCACGCACTCGTTGATGTCCCCTTCGCTCCCAATCACTCCTAGCTGCAGGAAAGATCGCAAAGATCTCCGGTGCTGCCTCCGTGTCTCAGCTTCGCCGTTTTGATGGCGTGAACAAGCTCTCTGCCGCCGCTGGTTGGCAGCATTGCGGTGGTTACTTCGCTCTTGTTGACACGTTGGCAGGTCTTCGTGCCATGTCTCTCCGTGGAGGAGCCGCCATGGCGAAGGAGGGAGATGCTGTCCCTTCGGTTGACACTGCTCCTGCCGCCTTCCTCCTTGCCTGACGAGCGTCACCTTGTGTGTCAGGTTGTCTTCAAGTGCCGCGTGCGTGACAACTCGATGACCAACACGGCCAACCCCTTCACCTGGAAGGACGTGAAGAGCGAGGATCTGTTCAAGGGCAAGGTGATGAGATCGGAACCAGAGCATGGCGAGCTGCCTGCTGTTGTTGACACGGTCGAGCGCAGAGGGTCGTTGTCTTCGCTCTCCCTGGAGCCTTCACTCCCACCTGCTCCAGCACCCACCTGCCCGGGTACGAGAAGCACTACGACGAGATCAAGAAGGTGGAGGATGTCTGCCTGCATGAGGAGCAAGTGACGGTCGTTGTGCTCGCCAGTGCGGAGTCGACGAGGTCTACTGCTTGTCTGTCAACGATGCCTTCGTCATGCGCCAGTGGGGCCTTGCCCAGGTTGGTGGAGGAGGAGGGAAGGAGACGGGATGGGGAGGAGAAGAGAAGAGGGGAGGAGACGAGCGGGTCTGACTTGTTTGCAAGGGATGCGAGGAGGAGAAGACCTCCACTGAGAACCCCCTCAACCCAGGTTGTTTCCCGCATCAAAAAGAGTCAGCGTGCTCGGGGGATGACACGACCTGCAGGAAACTTCAAGAAGGTCAAGCTCCTTCCTGACGGCGCCTGGTAAGAGAGCTGACGGTCTTTTTCCTCGTTCATGTTCTCTTGACTGGTTGTGAGCGCAGCTTGTTCACCCGCGGAATGGGAATGAGCTGCGTCTGGGACTCTGAGAGAGGATTCGGAGAGCGATCCTGGAGGTCTCCTCCTCCTCCCCCTCCTCCTCTTCCTCCTCAATTCTTCTCCCCTCCCTCCCCCTCCCCCTCCTGCTCCTCCTCCTCGTTCTCTTCCTCCCTACCCCCTCTCCTCTTCCTACCACTACCACGATCAGTCACAGAGTTGGTGCTGACATGTGGCGAGTGCAGGTACAGTGTCGTCATCAATGACATGAAGGTCGAGAAGATCTTCGTCGAGGCTGGACAAGTGAACCAGGTGACTATCGCGCCCTCCCCTCTTGCTCCTTCCGCTGATTTCACTCGACAGAACTCCGGCCCCGATCCCTTCGAGGCAATCCCTTGGCAAGAGCCTGTTCCTCCTCCTGACGTATTGTGCTGCAGGTGTCTGACGCCGGTACCATGCTCGGGTACCTCCAGTCTGCCAAGAAGTGAGAGTGACATGTGCCGAGATGCTTGAGGTCGTTGTAGCCAGCTACGTTATGATGTGAAATGAAAGATGGCGCATCATCAGCCTGCTGACTTGGCTCCTTCAAGCATGTTGGATGGGAGGGAGCAAGGGAGGAGG
Source organism: Guillardia theta CCMP2712 (assembly GCF_000315625.1). NCBI lineage: Eukaryota > Cryptophyceae > Pyrenomonadales > Geminigeraceae > Guillardia > Guillardia theta. The sequence goes on from NW_005434613.1 coordinate 262,300, forward strand.
TACGAGATCCTCAACTCCTCCCTTGCCCCTTCCAACTTTGGTGTTGGATGAGGTGAAGGTGGAGGAATCAGAGGGGGTGGGAGACTTGAACGATTATATACCTGTACAAGTGCAAACGTTGAGATGTTGGTAGGGGGAGATGGGACATATTCTACAGGGAGCACAAACAAAACGTCATCTGACACCGTTGTCAAGGCCTTTGAGCAGCGACTGCGCCGTTTCCTGCTCCAGGCTTGCAGCAAGAAACACATGGGCGAAGAATTGAGAAGCCAGGACGAGGGCCGATGAATCGACTCTCTCGTCCACCCCTGAAGCTCCTCGTTAATTCTCCATCCTCCGTCTCCGTGATCCTCCACATTCTCCTTTCCACCTTCGTGCATCTCCACCAGAACCGTACCCGTACCCACACTCGTCCCTTCCTCCCCGCTCCTTCCTCTCTCCTTGTATTTCTTCCCTGGCAATCCTCCGCTCGCTCTACCACCTCCCAACCCCCTCCGTATCCTGCCCGACTTTCTCACCCTCTCTGCCTATCCGTCTCCTCGTTCTCAACCTCTCCCTCTCGTCACCGTGGATGGTTGCAAGATCTTCAGGCGTCCAGATGAAGGGGTTGTACTTGTAGATTCTGCCTGCTGCGATCTCATGGTAATGGCGCGAGTCAGAGAGAGCGATGAAGAGCGAAGGCGAGATGACAACGTCCCCTTGCGTCGCTCTGTACACCAAGCTCATTCCACCACCACCTCCTCCTCCTCTTCATCCACCACCACCCCTTCCTCCTCCTCCTCCTCCTCCTCCTCCTCCTCC
>NW_005434613.1:263200-269911 GCF_000315625.1 Guillardia theta CCMP2712
TTTCCCTTCCTCCCCTCCCCTTCCTCCCCTCCCCTTCCTCCCCTTTCCTTCCTCCCCTTCTCTTCCTCCCCTTCCCTTCCTCCCTGTCCCGTATCCCCCCCCCTTCAATTCCACTTTCTTCACCCGCACACTCTCCCTCACCTTCAGCTTCGGATCATCCGCCAGGCGTCTGTCGAGCTCCAACACCTCCTCCACCTCGTCTCCCGTCACCAGCCGATGGTTGATCGTGGCACTGGCTGTCTTCGGCAGGGCAGTAGAGGAGAACCCTCCTTGAGCCAGCGTGACAGCAGTCGTCGTGCGGAACATCGTGGCAAGTTTCTCGTCCACGGTCGAGAGCAGGGCGACGGTCCCTCGGAAGAAGGAGGTCCTCTTCAGCAGGAATCCTACAGGCCATGGCATGTGGGGAGAAAGAGTCCACAGCATCTGCTTCACAGGTAGCGGATGCCGCGCACGAGCTCTGTGCTCTTGTATCCTCGTCACTGCGCGTGCGACCCTCGCGATCGACGTCCCGGCCGAGGGGGGGTAGGAGGCGTGGCCTCCGGTCCCGTTGCTCTCGATCAGGACACAGGCGATCCCCTTCTCAGCTGTCCCGATGAGGGCGAGGTTGAAGCGCTTGTTAACCGAGGACGGGTTCGCCTTCATGGTTGGGTTTCCCTCATCCAGTACGAACTCGAGCTCTCCAAACTCCCCTCCCTTCCTCCTCAAGTGTTCCACGATCTTCTTTTGCCCTAGCATCCCTCCTACCTCCTCGTCGTGCCCGATCGCAAACAGCAGCTGCCGGCTCCTCCTCCAGCCCTCTGGCCGCTGCAGCAGCATCTCTGCCGCATGCAGCATGGTCACGCAGTAGGACTTCATATCAAGAGCTCCCCTTCCCCAAACTTGTCTGCAGAAGGAGCAGCGCACGGCGAGCAAAGGACAACATGTCAGCCAACAGCACAACCATCCTCCTTCGTCTCTTCTCCTCACTCCTCTATCATGTTCCTCTGCCGCCTCCTCCTCCTCCTCCTCCTCCTCCTCCTCCACCACCACCACCACCACCACCACCACCATCAACATCAATATACAACACCTTCACCTCCTCCTCCATAACCACTGGGCCAACATAAAAATCTCACCCTTGATAAATTTCCCCGGAGAACGGACCGCACGTCGAGCAGTTGTGGTTCTTGCCCCACAAGCTCACCGTCTCCTCCTCCACAGGAGCCACATCAAGGTGGCACATGACCAGCGCCGGTCGTGGGCGAGCGCCGCTGCTCTGAGTCGTGGAGGGGAGGGAAAGGAGAAGACTGTAGTCACTGACAGTCTCTACTTCCTGCAGCAGATCAACCATCGTCAGCAGCGGCAGGCAAGGGAGGGAGAGTGGAACTAACGGAGAGCTCGAACAACTTGGGGAAGAACCTTCAAGGTGCGGGACAAGTCAGACCGAGGAGGGCAGGGAAACAAGCTTGTTCACCTCCGCAGCAGCTCGTGCGATCTCCTCAGGTTCCTCCTCGCCTCTTCGCTCAAGTGATGCTGCTCGCTCTTGTTCGAGATGGTGTTCAGCTGCGCGAGGGGGTCAGGCTGTCAACCATCCCGTGAAGGATCAAGGGTTGCCTGGAGGAGACTAGAAACCATCTGGGCTAGACGTTCCTCATCGAAACGAGGGATATGGCCCTGTGATGAAAAGCTGTCACCTTCCCCTCAAGTCGTCGTCAATGATGGTAACGCGATCACTGCTGCCCCTTATCGCAAGGGAGAGGGACAGAGAAAACGAGGATGGGGGGTAGAGGGAAGGAGAAGGAGAAGGAGAGAGGACGAGTGGGAGGGAGGAGGAGGAAAGGAGGAGGAGGAGAAGGAGGAGGAGGAGAAGGAGGAGGAGAAGGAGGAAGAGGAGGGAGGGAGGGAGACTACGTCCGTACCTTGAGATTTGCCAAGTCCATCTCAACGGGAGAGTACGACTGGAAGTCTCTCGGTTCCATGAAGACGATGGCTGTAGGGATCAATCAAGGTATCCATCTTTCCTCACCAACACCCACTGCCTCCACTATCCCTCTTCATCCTCGTCTCTTTCAACTTCCTCAGTTCCGATGCTGAGCAGCCCTCGTGTCATCCACCATCGTCTACATTCCAGTGCTCCCCCCTTGCTTCCTCTGCCCACTTGCTTCCTTTCCGATCCGACTGCTCTTGTTCACTGCTCGCTGCACTCCTTGACCTCTTCGGTCTCCTCTCCCACATCTCGTCACTACCATGCTCTTCCATAATCGACTTCTTCTGCATTCTCCTACAATCTTTCACCCTCTCCGTATGCTTTCATGTCATCCCACTGCCCTTCTCTTTCCTTACTCCCCCCAGTCCCTCCAGATCCCCCAGTCCCCTCCTCCCTCCCCATCATCATCCTTCTCCCCATCATCCTCCCTCCTCCACCACCACTCACCGATCGCCATGGCCACCATCGCCGCTATCATCGCTCCTTTCTCCGCCATGCTCCCCTTGCCTAAAGGGATTGCGCCTTTACTGATTTCAAAAACTGCTTATTTTAATTTGTACCGATATTCCTAATGACTAAACAGAATTTGTACTTTCATATCATTTGTAGTCCTGGGAAGCACTGGCATTATAGTACACTTTTCAGATATAATGGTACAGTAATAATTACTTATTCGACACTTATTATTGTTTTTGCTCAGTTGGTCACTCCGACTGGTTCCGGGCATCAGCCTGGCTACCTCCGTTGAAAGTACCCCACAAATCCCAGGGAAAAGTAGGGGTATATTAAAAACGGTCGTAACTGGATTCAAGTTTCATGATATGAAATTAAATTTTAGATGAACATTTCAAATGATTCTGCTGCCTCACGGCAGGGATAGAAGCATCACTACGTCATTTAGCTGCCCCAAATTCTTAAAACCCTTTTAGAAGTATGTTTGTTGTGATTCGTACAAGATTAAAAATATCAATTTTAGTTATATATGGAGTATATATCCATTTACTTATATAACTTGTAAAGATATGCTTTTGTACAGATTTGTTATTTCAATATAGTTCCATAATAGTAAAAGCACAATACTGCCTGTGTATAGCCCTTTGGGTGCAGGTCAAATCATTTTGGTTTCAGAGTTGATTCATGTTAAAACACAATTTGAAATTATGACTTTCATTTTTGAAATATTCAAACTAAAAAGCTCGTGTGGAGGAATATAAAAATATTTTTATTGGAGGCTATTATGGGGTGATTTAACTGAACATTTATATAGAGTATCTAAATTTGGTTTTTTATGCGATCCCTTCAAAAGTATATAAAAGTGCTTATTACAATGTTGTAAACACTGGGTATGACAAAAGCTTCGGCGGCAATGGCAGGGAGGCAGAAGGAGCCGAGGAACGATGGGCATGGCGAGAAGGGATGGAGGATGAACGTCGCAAGTTGAAGATGTCACCACGTTGTAGGAGCAGGAACCAAAGAAGGAGCTGGAGCAGGAGCTGGAGCTACAAGAGCAGGAGGAGCAGGAGCAGATTTTGGAGGCACAGAGGAGTCGTAGATCAGGAGAAGCAAGGGCAGGAGTAGCGTGAGGGAAACAGTACCGTACATGGAAATGCATTGGGATTTCAGAAGGATACGCTTGTAAGGCAGAAGTATATGCCATGCAGTGCTGCTGTCCAGGAGCGCTTGTGGCACTGGTGGGTTTGCAAGTGCCCCCTTGTAAAGAGTCGACAATTGACAGTCTGATGAGACATGTCGATCGAAGGTGGAGGATTCCTTGCAATCTTTGCATATTGTTTTTGTTAGAGTCAAAATTATTCATCACTTCGTTGTTAGACAATCGTTCGATCCATCCATCCATCCATCCATCCATCCATTGCTTTGGTTTCCGTGCTGCTCACTGACACTCTCTCGTGGTAGAGTGGAACACTCTGGAGATGCCTGCCGACAAGAGCAAGCAGCATCACGCTCTTATCAACAATGTGATTCTTCCCTTTTGAACCCTGCGGTCCTTGTTTGCTAAGTGGAATTTGCTCTGTTGCAGGCGATATTCTTTGCGGTCGCTGCTGCCATTCCTGCTGTCTTGGGAAGGAAGTTTGGTACACTCTTGAACCCTTGTTATGAACTCAGCCTGACCGATGTTGCAGATGGACTTGCCGTCTTGCCGTTACTCTACGTGACGACGGTACGATTGCTGCGTCTGATTGAAGGATCCACTCACTTCTAATCTCTTGATATTTGTTGCTTGTGACTTTCTCCCCTGCAGTTCCGCATCCGCAAAGCGTTCCTGTACTTTGCAGCTTTTCCGCTCGTTTGCGTCGCGATTTGTGCTGTAGGTGAGAGCTCGGCATCGGTTTTGATTCCCGCAGCTGACGAACATGGACCTTCAGACAAGCGCTGGGATCTCAACAACATCAACCTCGAAGATGGATACAAGTTTGTTGCACCCATCCTCGTCTCTGTCGTGCTCCACTACGCGGGTGCTTTCATGGCATCGGACTGGAGGGTGACCTCTCGGTACAGCCCTTGACCCCTCGACCATTCGGCGATTTACCTGGTTGAACAGTGCGGCATTAGACGAATTCTCCGAGTCGGTCTCCGGCTTCTTGGACAGAAAGTGCTACAAGGAAAAGTCTTGGCCTTCGCTCTTTTACATGAAGGCCGAAAGGGTTAGAATCCCTCGAACTGTACCCGAAGGACTCTCTTGACCCTTCCGTACCCAGGTGCTGATCTCGTTTGTGTGCATCTTGAAGATCATTCTTGCCGTCGCTTTTCTCGTCTTCTTTCTTGTTTTCAACGGGGTACGCACTCCTACGGAACTGCCCTCGGGGCTGACGTTTCCGAAGATCCCCTCGGATGTTGTGGGATGCAGCGCTACGGATCCGAAGGCAGAATCCTATCTACGGATGTGGCTCTGGGCCTTTTATGGTACGTTGCTCCTCTCAAAATTATCCTTAGTCGCTGAGACGCTTCGGCTACAGCGATCGTGTGCGCCACCGAGGTTATGTACCATATGGCTCTATACATGTCCAACCAGATCAGGTCCACCTGACGATGTTTTCTTCTCCTACATCGTTGATCGTGGTGTGAAGCTGTGCTGTTCCTGGATCGTTCACCATGGCGGTGTTGCAGCCTACGTACTGGCAGGTAGATCTGGTGAACATGCCTCCTCCCTCCTCGTGACCAGGTGGTTCATAGTGGTATTTCATCGCTTCCTACGCCCCGTCCAGGGGCCTCTGGATCCCTATCCTCACTGAATGTAATCCCTGCCTCTTGCTCGCTCGGCTGACCTCCGCGAGCAGCTCTGCGCACGTGCTCTGTGAGCTTCTTCCGCATGCAGGTCGGTGGGACGGCACGGTGTTGCCAGGGTCCTGATCTGCCTCGTTAGGACAAGGACGACGTTCTTGTCAGCCCTCTGATGTCGATGATCGAGTTCTTCCACGTGTTGCTCATGATCGCCCTTGGGGTCAGTGATCGTTACGTTTGCCTTGCGCTCCTCATCCTCTCTTGCCGCAGAAATTCTCCTCCTGCGCGTACCCGGACGCCATGCTGTACCGCGAGCTCTTCCTCAGCTGCTTCTTCCTCTACAGCATGATCACCTTCAGGTCAGACGTCGAGCTCGTCTCCCTGCTGGGGTCGCTCGTCAGAGCTGCGGAGGTTCTGAGAGCCCATCCAGGTACAAGAAGTGGAGAACGTGGAGCAAGGCCAGGAAGCTCGTTCAAGCTCGACTCTACTTCCCAGTCCACCACAAGGAGATCGAGTGCTACGTTCGCAAGTGGCAGAAAGGGATCAACCTGCCCGATGGAGGAGGCGACGTGGAGTTTCCCGAGGATCATCCTGCATGGAAGAAGTCCCATGGAAAGCCGAATGTTAAGTAGGACTTGCCTACTCAGACTTCTGTTGCTGACTCTTACTCCTCTCTCTACCTTGTTCTCTTCCTCTATCCTATCCTATCCCTCCCTCTCCTTCTCTGTCCTTCTTCTTTCTCCCTCTCCCCCTCCCCTTTGCTCTCCTCAGGTATTTCCCTGAGCTATCAATCTCCCGCAAAGAGTCTCGCCCAGACTGGGGAAGTGAAGTGCCGAAGTTTGTGACCTTCGAGGTGACCAGCCCAGACAACTCATGACAGCCTCACCTCCTCCTTTATCTCCTCCTCCTTCATTTGCCACCACCACCACCACCACCACCTCATCCTCCTCCTCCTCCTTCTACTCCTCCTGCTTCGTCTCCTCTCTTCATCCCAAAGTTCACCCTTAAAAACCTCGTTCCTACTATCCTCGACTCAAACGCCTCTGACAAGCCCCCCTTCTTCAGAGGAAGACTCAGATGCCTGGAGAGTGGATCTGCGTCGAGATCGGGACCGACGCTGGGGTCCTGCTGGATGAAAACGAGATGGACACTGGTCTCAAGGGTCAGTTCCGCGTTTTGCATCCTCTGGTCGACTCCAAGGGTGTGCTCGCCTACTGGGGAGACTTCGGGCCAGGCAAGCTGTTTGCGGCGAAGAGATACAAGAAGGATCCGGCGGGGGGATGGGACATGACAGTCCCCGGAGACGATGCGACGGAGGCGGAGCTCAGTGCAGCCAGGAATCGCCATGTTCGCCTCCTCAAGCCATACTTTCAGGACTGCCTGATGCAGGAGAAGGCGGCGGAGTTCGGTAGGGCCTTCAATAAGGTCGAAAACCTCCCGGTCCGCAAAGTCGAGCTGCTGCGAGCATGCGTGCTTGAGATGGAGTGGGACAGTGCCCTGCCGCA
>NW_005434613.1:270299-273308 GCF_000315625.1 Guillardia theta CCMP2712
TCATCATCATTATCAATCTCCTCCTTGTCCTCTCCATCCACTCTTCCACCTCCTCCGTCCTTCCCCCCCCCCCCCTTCCCTCCTCCTCCTCCTCGGCCTCCTCTCCACGGAGACTGACCTTCTGCCGCAGTTCAACAACAATGAGTACGTTCCTGGGCAGCAGGCGGTGCAGAACACTCCCAACATGCTCTCCCTCTTCAGGTCCGCAGGAGGAAGGAGGGGACACCGACGAGCGGGGGAAGAGGAGGAGGAGGAAGCTAACGCTGCCCACAGCTACTTCCATTCCGATCGCCAGCTGCTCCTCTGTGATGTGCAGGGCAAGAAGTACAAGTTTACAGACCCTCAGTTCCACTCGTCCGAGAAAGACTCGGCCGAGGATGACGACTACGAGGAGGCAAGTCTCCTCCTGCTTTGCCTACTCCCTAGCACTTTCCCAGCTGCTCTGCACCCCTCTCCCTCCTCCTGCTCTCCTACAACTCCTGCTCTCCTGCAACTCCTGTCTTCCTGTATTATCTCCCTCTTCTTCCTGTCTATCCCTCTCCTCCTACCTCCCTCCCCCCCCCTTCTCCCTCTCTTCCCCTCGCCGTCTTGTCTCCTCACTCGGGTTCCAGGGCGAGCTTCGTGACTGGCTGCACTCGGACGGAGGTATCGAGATGATGAAGCGAGTAAGAGGCTCTCAGTTTGCGCCCCTTCTTTTCTGACTCAGCTGGAGGTTCTGGTGGGCCTGCACGAGCAGAAGTCCCTGCACGCGCTGTGTAACCGCGTCTGGCCGGAGAAGATGAGAGAGTTCAACAAGGAGGTGAGGAGCTGGAGCTGGAGCTGGAGAGGGGAGGAGGAGCAGAGGGGAGGAGGAACAGGGAGGGGGAGACGATGCTGACCGTTGAATAGGTTGAGCAGTGGAAGGAGGATCCAGAGTTTAAGAAACTGGTGAGAAAGGAGGAGAGGAAAGGAGGGGAGCGGGGAAGAGGGGAAACGAGAGACTGGCCGTGACATTGACGTTCATCGGGCAGCTGGAGCAGTGGGAGAAGGAGGCGAGGCTGTACCGCAAGTACTTCGCCAACCTCAACCCTGTGCTGGACGCGGGTGTGGGCGGCATGGCAGGTGGAGTGGAGCTGGGAGGGAATTTGCGGGGTTTGACAGGGTGGCAGACATGGAGGAGGAGCTGGACGAGGCGATGAAGTCAAGCCTGATGTCTGTGCCTACTAGTCAGGCCCGTAGTGGATCCGTCCAGCGATGAAGTGCTGTGAGCAGGAGGAGGGAGATGGGAGGGGAGGAGTGGAGAGGAGCGAATAGAGGAGGAGGAGGAGGAGGAGGAGGAGGAGGGAGGAGGAGGAGGAGGAGGAAGTGGTGGTGGTGGTGGGCGGCACCATGAAGGGGATGACCAGTTGTCGAGCTCTGCTCTCCGAGACGTATGCTGAGGCCTTTGGACCATCCTGCAAGAGCAGAGGAGGAGAGAAGAAGAAAAGGACGAAAAGGAGGAGGGGAAAGTTAAGAGGAGAACAAAAAGATGAGAAGAGGGGAAGATGGAGAGGGAGGAGTGGGGGAGAGAAAGAAGGAGATCGTAAGGTTTTGAAGATGTTGAAAGAAGTTCAAACCTTGAGGTCCAATAGTTTCACGTCTGATCGCTTGCTGGGGTCAAAAGCTCCTTGTCCTGTTGTACTGATTTCATTCGTCTCACCCTCATACATAACTAAGGTCGAGAGGAGATGATGAGATGAGATGAGATGAGATGAGATGAGATGAGATGAGATGAGATGAGATGAGATGAGATGAGATGAGATGAGATGAGATGAGATGAGATGAGATGATGAAAAGACAGGCAAGACAAGACAAGTTGAGAAATGCTTCTGGAGGATAAGCAGGATATACGATAAGATCAAGGAAGATTGTAAGATAAGGTTGTAAGATAAGGTTGTAAGATAAGGTTGTAAGATAAGGTTGTAAGATAAGGTTGTAAGATAAGGTTGTAAGATAAGTCATGCTCTGTGTCGTCACCGTAAAGGTCCATCGTCTGCTTCTTCGTCTTGCCGACAAGTTTCATCAGCTGAGAACAAAGTCAGATGCACAACCGCTGAAGAACAAGCTAACGCAACGACGACAAGAACTAATGAAAGCAAGAATGAAGGCAAGACTAGACAACACTAGACAAGACAAGACAAGAATAGACAAGACAAGAAAAGACAAGATAAGACAAGAAAAGAAAAGAAAAGACAAGACAAGACAGGACAGGACAAGAATCAGAAAATGAGCGGAAGAACGAAGTGTCTGCTTGATGAACCTGACTCAAGTTCAACCAGATGGTTCCCTTGTCATCGATGTGAATCGCAGCTTTCAACCCGCAGACCTTGTAGGCTCGCAGTCAGAACAAGAGCAGCAGCATGGATTGCGAAGCACATGAAAAGAAACAGAGATGGAGACAAATCAAATGTCGACATGTCGGAGATGAAAAAGCTCACAGGCAACAAGGAATTGGACAGAACATGAGGAAAACAAAGAAAATAAGGAGAGAGAAAGGAGGAAAGATAGTCAGCCAAAGGAAGAAATAACACAGGTCGCAACGACTAGATCACAAGAAATGTCGTTAACAAACAATGTCAACCAGAAGGCAACAACATGGAATAACAAACAACATGGAATAACAACATAGAATAACAAACAACGTCGAATGACAACATGGAAAGACAACACAATGAAATGACGACAACAAGGAATGACATCAACAATTAAGATCATCAACAACTTACACGGACATAGAGAGGTCTGCTCATGTCATAATGTGATGGGCAGAAATGCCACGAGCAGCAGTCTTCTCTCGTGGGATTGTGACCCACACCCTTCCATCCAGCGTCAGGGATCCTCCTCCTCCTCCCTCCTCCCTCCTCCTCCTCCTCCTCCTCCTCCTTCCCTTCCCCCATACTTTACCCTCTCCTCCTTCATTATCATCCTACTTTGCTCCCTCCCTCCCTACATTTCGAGTCCTCTTGCCATCTTTCCTTCCTCTCCTCTCCT
>NW_005434613.1:274607-277199 GCF_000315625.1 Guillardia theta CCMP2712
TCCTCCTCCTCCTCTGGTCCGGATTCCGTTCTTTCCCTTGCACCTCCTCGGCCAGAGCACCCCCATGCTCCTTTTAAGTTACCTTCAATGTTCCTGTTACATAAGTTACCACGGCCCGTGACACCGGCGGGCCCGGGCCCCGGCCCGGTGGCGGGCCGGCCACGGCCGGGTTTCCCGAGTCACTGAACTGACTCTTTCAAGTCAATGAGTAAAAGTTTGTATGGTGTCACGAACTGCAACGCGGCCTCCGGCAACCATCACCAACTCCCTAAGAAGAGGGGGTGGTTGAACACTGAGGTGTTCATAAGGAAACAAGGACGGTACCGGTACTTCTGAGATAAGGGAGGGGTCATACAAGCCGTATACTTGCCATGTTGAAGTGGGGTAGGGTCAGTGAGGCCCCGGTAGTCAACCTGGGGGCGTAAAGTTGAATGACAGCGCGGTAGGGTACTTGTCAGGGGTGGGTGATAAGAGGGTGAGAAGGGGGTGTCTAGAGGTTTATTGGGGGTGGTCTGTGCTTGTGATCAGGGGGTGGGTGGGTACCCCGGTTGGCATCTCTAGGTGGGAGTGAGTCACGATCGCAGATAAGCATGTCAGCGGAGGCTGGGAGGTGGAACAGGGGGTGGGGGTGGATCATTTTGCTGATACCACGGGTGCTGATGACAGGGAGAGGGAGGGTGATGGGGTCAATGTACGGATTTTGAATATGGAAGGGTGGGTGGTTCATTTAGCTAATAAAAGGGCGTCAAGAAGAGAAACATTTGATACGTCAAGGCGCGGACGAGGAGGAAGGAACGAAGAAAAGAAGAGCGCACAAGGAGAGAGAGGGAACAGAAGGAGCTGAAGGATAAGAATAGCAAAACATTCAAGACATCGAACGGGTTAGCCTTGAGCAACAACGATGAAAGTTACTGTAGAACAGTTGCAGCAGGAGCTAGAAAAGCAAGGGCTAATGGATCTTGTTGAGAAGCACAGGGGAGCAGAGGAGGTCCCTCACCTCCTCAATCGCTTTCTTGTCGCGAGGAAGCACAAGCTGAAGGACGCAATGAAGATGATCAGGCAAGACCTGGAGTGGAGGGAGACAGAGAAAGTGCTAGAGATTAGGAATCGAACGTCAAGGGAAGTGCTCAACGCAGAGATCAATCCTCAAGGGAAACAGCTTCACGATGAGCTCTTTCCGCACGGATTTCTCGGCACCTGCAGGATGGGGAGGCCAGTCCTGTACCTCCGGTTCGGCAGGGACTTCGATGCGGAGAAGCTGGATAAGAACGCGCATCTCACACACGAAGACTTGGCGAGATACAACATCTGGATGATGGAGAGGGTTGCTGCCAAGATGAACTTCGAGGGCCAGTGGGTGGTCGTGGTTGACCTGGAAGGATGGCATCTAGGTCAGATGACAATCCGAAACATGAAGGTTTTGCTTCTTTCCTCAGCTGCCCCGCCCGGCCTCTGACCCTCTTCCAGTACGTGAAGCAATTCGCGGACAAGAACTCCCTGCACTATCCCGAGAGGTGGTCTCCTTCGATTATCTCGCTCTCCTTGCTAACTCCGAGCTTGCAGGGCAGGAAAGATTTTCCTCATCAATGTTCCTTCTGTCTTCTCCAAGTGCTGGAGGTTCGAGAAGTTTAAGCCACCTTGCATCTTCCTTTCTCATCCATCTCTTGTAGTCTGATGAAGCCATGGCTGGACGATGTGACAAGAGAGAAGATAGGATTGTACCGCTCGCCGGAACAGGTATCTCTATAGCGCTTTTCGCATCTTGGTAATGTGACGTACTCTTCCTAGTGGATCCCTGCTATTAGCGAACTAATGGACTTGTCCATGCTGCCCAAGCGGGTCGGAGGGAATGCGAATCTCGAGTACGACAGCCACTCTCTTGACCCCTCAGATAGCGAGTACAGGACAGTGACAGCTTAGCTTCTCCATGTACAACTCTTATGTGTTGATAAAACAAGTTTGAACAAGCAGCACGTTCAATGATTGTTATTGCCTCTCATAGGACCGTACTGCATTCAGACTCGGACGCCAGTTGCTCGTCCGGGACCTCGGATCGGCTGATCGTCCGGGTCTCCTACGGACTCTACCGTCGATTCTGTGGTCCGGGGCTGGCGACCGTCGGACTTTATCATGTCAGTGTGCGGCAGTGCGGCAGATCCGACGTACAGCAGTTTTGACGTCCTACAACCGTAGGCGTCAATGTTATTGAGGCCCAAAGAGAACCCGCTCAAGTCATAATTAGAATGAATATGAGGGCAGCAATTTTCGGACTTGAATTGCTAGGCCCGGTGTGGGCCCACAAAGGCAGGAGAGCGAGTTGGATGAAGGGGGTGGATGAAAGAATTTCAGAATGTGGGGTGGGGTGGGGCGAAAAGCTACTCAAGGTGGGGTGTTATTGTTGATTTTGTACAGGTAGGGGTGATTGTGTTGAGGACCGAGGGGGTAGGGTGGAGAGTATATAAATGAGAGGGGGGTCGTGTCTTTATATGTCAATGGCTGTGGCATCGGTGATCGCGTTCGCACAGACAGTCAACGTAAGAGGAGGAGGAGGAGAGAGAGAGAGAGAGAGAGAGAGAGGAGGAGAGGAGGAGG
>NW_005434613.1:278456-281187 GCF_000315625.1 Guillardia theta CCMP2712
GGAGAGAGAGAGAGAGAGGAGGGAGGGGAGGGGAAAGGAGTGGGAGGAGAGGAGAGGGAGGCGGGGGGTTTCGCTAATTGTTTCTACAGGCAACAGGCATTCCTTTCGATAAGATGTTGTTCTTTGATGATTGCAACTGGGGAGATCATTGTACAAGAGTTTCTCAGAGGTGAGAGAAGAGAATGAAGAGATCGGGGAGAGAGGGAGAGAGCAGGAGCAGGAGCAGGAGCAGGAGCAGGAGAAAGATGGGATTCCAAAGTGCTCATGTGGAATGAAAAGGTGCTTGGAGGACAACGGGAAAGGAGTGATTGCGCACAAGACCCCGAACGGTCTTGGAATCAACGAGTGGAAGGCGGTAAGATGATGATAATGACGTTGATGATGATGATAATGACGATGATGGTGATGATGATGATGCTGTTGATTGTTGGTTATGATGATGATGTTGATTGTTGGTGATGGTGATGATGATGGTGGTGGTGATGATGATGATGGTGATGATTGTTGGTTATGATGATGATGATGATGGTGATGGTGATGGTGATGGTGATGGTGATGGTGATGAGTTCAGCTTTCCCACGTTCCCCATCTTTCCCGCACCCATATCTCAACCTCCTCTCCTCTCCTCTCCTCTCTTCCTCCTCCTCCTCTCCTTCTCATCATTGAGTTGCAGGGCCTCAAGAAGTATTCAGAAGCGAGGAAGTAATGACGCTTCTCAGCTGCTTCTCAGCTGCTCTATGATACAGAAATACAGCAAGAAAGGGGACAAACGTTTTAAGTGAAGGACCCTGGGATGGGTCGAGAGGAAGGCAGGAGGATGGGAGGAAAGGAAGGAAGAGCACAGGCAGGAGCAGGAAGAGAAGGAGAGAAGAAGGACAGAGAACTCAGGGGGAGAGTGCAAGGTAGAATCGAGACGAAATGGGGAGGAGGAGGAAGGGGAGGAGGAGGAGGAGGAAGGGCAGGAGGAGGAAGGGGAGGGGGAGGAGGAGGAGGAGACTTTGTCGATGTTGTCGGGGGGCACAACAGGAGCTTCAGAGCAGATGGGATGCTAGCAGGAGGCGCAGGAGCTCCGAGAGGAGGAGGAAAGAGCTGCCGACCACAACCGCCAGCAGCGCGAACCTGCCGCAAACTCTCAGCCCATGACTGGCCCCCTGGTCACGTCACCTGTTGAGGAAGATCCTGTCCAGCAGAGATCCGCCAGTCTGCTTTCTCAGCTGTGCTTCCCAGCTATCTCCCAGCTGTTCTCCCTGCAGCTTCCTGCCATCGGCTCTCAGCTGCAGTGCTTTACGTAGAGGAGGAGGAGGGGGGGGGGGGGAGGAGAGCAGCAGAAGGAAGCAGCAGAAGCTTCTGGAAGAGAGGGAACAGCAGGGAGCAAGGAGCAGGAAAACGAGGACGAGGATGACAAGGAGGACGAGGACGAGGACGAGGACGAGGACGAGGAGGACGAGGACGAGACAGGACCGGCTTCCGTAGCTGAGGAGGGCAAAGGCAGGGAAAATCCCATAGAGTGACAATCCTCCTATGAGCCCAGCGTTCTCGAGGGCGCGGAGAAAGACCCCTGCTGCATGCTCAGAGAAGGGGAGTAGGGGAGAGCAGGAGATACCCTTGAACTGAAGGGCGATGAAGAAGGGCGGGGAGAGAGCAAGAGCAGCGGCGAGGAGGCGGCGAGAGGAGGAGGAGAGGCCGGCGCTGATGCTGCTGATGGAGTCTTGCCAGAAGTCGATGAAGGAGGCAGAAGCACCCGCCCTGCAGGTCGGCAGAAGTGGATGAGGATGAGAAAGAGAGGAAGGGAGCGATGTGGAGATGATGAGGGGAAGCAGGATCAAGAGAGGGGAGGGGAAGAGAGGAGACGAAGTAGGGAGAGGAGGAGGCAGAGGAGGTAGAGGAGGGGGGGGCAGAGGAGGTAGAGGAGGGGGGGGCAGCGTTCTCATCCGCACATGGAGGAGGTGATAGCAAACACGCTGAAGGCAGTGACAAGCGCCTGGTAGAGGGTAAGCGAAAAGAATGATGCTTGACAAGAGGAAGCGAGGGGAAAAGACAGGGAAGTGGGGCAGAGATAGGAGCAAGAGAGCAGAGCAGAGCAGAGCAGAGCAGAGCAGAGCAGAGCAGAGCAGAGCAGAGCAGAGCAGAGCAGAGCAGAGCAGAGCAGAGCAGAGCAGAGCAGAGCAGAGCAGAGCAGAGCAGAGCAGAGCAGAGCAGAGCAGAGCAGAGCAGAGGAAGATACCTGTATGACTCCATTTCCTGCAGCAGGTCCCAGCGCATGGACTATGTCCTCCTTCGACGCTGCTGCTCCCTGCGGAATGATCCCCAAGAAAACAACCTGCGAACACCCTAACTTCAATCTCCTGCCTCCTGCCTCCTGCCTCCTGCCTCCTGCCTCCTGCCTCCTGCCTCCTGCCTCCTGCCTCCTGCCTCCTGCCTCCTGCCTCCTGCCTCCTGCCTCCTGCCTCCTGCCTCCTGCCTCCCCTCCCCCTCCTCCTTCCTGCTGTCTACTTCCTCCTGCCGCTTCTCCCCTTCCCTCTGCATCACCTCCCAAACCGAGTAGACAGCAAGGGGGATCAAGGTGCCGTAGAGGACAGCCTGACGAGCCCTCTTCATGTCTCCTCCTGCCGTCAATTTTCTTATCAGTATCCAACATTCTCCTCCTCCTACACAACCACCACATCGGAACAATCTTGAATACTCTCTCCAAACCAAAAAGACATCAAAAGACTATTTAAAAAAAAAAAAG
>NW_005434613.1:282031-341223 GCF_000315625.1 Guillardia theta CCMP2712
GATGTACTCAGGAATTCCTTGAAAGCCCAACCAGGAGGCCCCAAGGGTGAGCAGGCGCGAGCCCTCGCTCGTGTACGCCACGATGATGGCAGTGAGAAGGAACCAGAAGAGGAAGAGAATCGAAATTCTCCCTCTGCTCCCCAGCAGCTCCGTAGCTACACTGAGAAATCCCGTGCAATCATCGCCGTCAAGCTTCCGCTGCCTGGGGAGAGAAGTCAAGGGAGAGAGCGAGGAAGGGAAGGAGAGAGAACTCAAGGGAGAGAGCGAGGAAGGGAAGGAGAGAGGCGACGAGGGAGAGAGCTAAGAAAGGAGGCAGGCAGGCAGGCAGGCAGGCATGAATGCATGGAGCACAAAGATCGGCAGGCAGCAAAAGTCAAAAACGCTGTTGACCTGGCAATCCAAGTTGCTTGGAGGGTGATGAGAGAGCTGACGTACGTGAACAACCAGCAGCCGAACAAACAAGCTTGAGATGGGAGGTAGCCGGCTGCTGCTGTCTCTGCTGGGAGGGCGAGCATCCCCGCTCCTATCGCCGTCCCCGCGAAGAGCAAGGCTCCCCCCATCACGCTCCCGGCGCTGGTCTCGGTGCTAGCCTCCACCATGACTTGCTTGCCATCGGTCTCAACAGCATCTCTGCTCTCAGTCAGCTCTGACTTCATCCTGCATGGCAACCATCTTTGGTCATGCTGCTGGTGGTTCAACCTTGGCCTGCTTTCAAGTGAACACAAGGCCAATCTTCCATGCTGGACTCACCGCGAAGCTGGCAGCCGGGTCCATGGTAGATTCGCATGTGGAGCATGTATTTTCAGCGAGCCAGGAGGGAAGAGGAGAGGAGAATGAAAGGCTGAGCAGAGCCCAACAAAGCAGAAAGAACAAACGAGTGGGAAACCACTGCCGGGCATTGCGAGACAGGAACTGACGAGGAATGAAAATGAATCAGCTACTCTGTGTCAACCTGATGCCAACAATGTGAGCATGGGAGAAAGAACAGCTCCTATCTGTCCCTCACCTCCGATCGCCATCGTATCTCCCCGCCTCTCCCTTGCCACTCTTCCGACTTGGTTGAGATCGCTTATGAGTACTTTTTTTTTCTTTTACAGTTGCGGAAGTTTTTCAGACTGAGATTTCACGGTGCACAAGTTCAGTAACGGTTACTGACAACTCCAGGCGAGTCGCCCAGTGGAGTCTGGGCTGGGCACGTCACGGCGCCCGGTGCGGCCATCACCCTGCCAGGCTGCCGGCGCGGCTGTCGGATCCGATCACTCGGATCATCACCTGAGAAGTTAATCTGTCTAGGCTCACCGCCAGCGCCGCCGGGCCGGTCGGGGCCGACGGTCAGGCCCGGCCAGATCCGATCCGATGATCATGCATGACTGCCAGTGTGACTGACTGTGAATGTACACTGCCAGCTGTGACTCCGACTCACTTCGGACGGCAACTCAGAATTCCGAAGCAGTTCCTAATCCGCCGACCGTGAGTCGGGCGGCCGGGGCCCGGCGGGCCCGTCACGGTCCGGTCTTCCGAATGTCGGACCTGGTTTGACCCGACCCGGTGCGTACTGAGGAGACCGTCACCGTGCCCCGGGGAGTTTCGGAAATAAAAAAAAACTCAACTTTTCAAAAACAATGGAGTAAACTGAAAGGGGGTGGGAGGGAGAGGGGAGGGGTGGGTGAGACTACCCGTGGAAATATCGCAAAGACCCTTTTGGAACGGGGTGGTGATCGGGGATTTACATGGTGGGGTTACTCTAGGAGTAGAGTTGCGGAAAGAAGACACGAGCCTCATGGGTAGGGTGGTTCACTTGGGAGATATGAAGATGGGTGGGGTGAATTTGAAACAGAAATACAGGGGTACAGGGGTGGATAAGAATGGGGTCCTCACCAACGTCTGCCTTTGAAAGGGGTGGGTTCTAAATCACTCTGAAGTAGGGGTAGGGTGGTCGGTTGCTGACAACCCCCAACCTGATCGTATACGAAGGATCTTTTAATGCTACAAAATGCACTGGCAAGTGTGCCGGGGGGGGGGTAGGGGTGGGGTCAAGGGGGTCGGGGGTGGCATGCTGAGATGTTGCGCCCCCCAGAGGAGGCGGAACTCCCTAGGGGGGTAGGGGTCCGGTGATGTGGAACGTACAATGGACTACCGGTCCGCCTCGTCAGGCCCCGACCGGCTGTTCGAAACCAGAGTAGGTTTACAGTGACACCGGTAGTCTTCCGGTGTCAATGAGGGGTGTTCAAGGTAGTCCGAGTGGTTCATAGACCCTGGCAACTAGTGTACCAGTAGTATATGTCCATCCAATAGGTGGGGTGGGGTAGTGGATAGAACTACATCAGGGGGGTGCGGTGGTCGTTCGAGTAGATGAAGGGTCTTTAGGAGGGGTGGTCAGCTCTGGTCACTACCCACCCAACTTGCTCCAGGCTGTAGCGCTAGGGTATTTTGGTACTACGAAAGGGCTGGGGTGGGTGGGGTCACCAGGTGTGTTACCAATGGCATTCAGGGCGACTCAGACTCGAGATGAGGGTGAGGGAGAATGACGAAGATGGCGAGAGAGGAGACGATGAGAAGGAGGAGGATACAGCTTGTTGGTTGAGAGACGGAGAGATTGGGAGATCATAGGTCAATCGAATTGAGGGAACTTTACATCCATTGGAGCAGGTGCAAGACTGGATTCAAAAACATCGTATGCCATTTCAATGAGATCACTACGATCGCCATTCGATGTTGTAGCTAGAAACATACATTGTGGCTGGATCTTCTCCCTATTGCAGTGATGGGGATTGTTGAATTCCTCATTCGTGCGTGAAAGAGAGATGAAGAAAATGAAAAAACGCGAGGTATTGTCGTTGCTCTGCATCTTGCTTGTACACAAATCCCTGCAACAGAGTGACTGCAACAGCAAGAGAACTGATACCAGCTGTACCAATCTTGGCTGTACATGGGTTGAAGGCAATATTCCCCCCTGTATCGATTCAACCACTCCACAGACTACCCCTTCACCTGACTCCTCTTCGTCAAAGCACAACCATTCTTTGAATTCAACAAATTTGGCTGCAGCAGATCCATGCGGTCCAGGCTTCTATGGAGAGGACGGTGGTCCATGCTATCCTTGCGAGGTAGGAACGTACAAGTCGGTCTTCGGGTCTCAGAACTGTAGCGTGTGTCAGATGAATCAAACTACAATTAACGTTTCAGCAACGAATGTATCTTTATGTGTGTGTATGAAAGGATTCTTTCGAACAGAGGATAATCTCTGCGAATTGTGTCCAGCTGGAAAGTACAAGAATGCATCAGGAAATTTCCCGTGCTTTGACTGTCCAGGAAATTCTACTTCTTTTGGCAGCCGAGACAATATCAGTACGTGCGAATGCACAAAATATTTTAGTGGACAAAATGGTGGATATTGCACAAAGTGCAAATACGAGAAAGCAGAAGATGCTAAGGGGTCGGATCCTTGTCCTGCTTGCTACCCGAATGCAATCCAAATCACACGGGGAGACAACCAGTCGATTTGCATCTGCAAGGAAGGCTACCATGGTCAAGATGGAGTGGGTTGTAAGAAGTGTCCCGAGGGAACATACAAGTCAGTCACAGGCAATGCCTCTTGCTCTCAATGCCCGAAGTATGCTACATCGGACCCTGCCAGCACAGGTATCCTTGACTGTAGTTGTGACAAGGGGTATACCGGAAATGGCTCCGTAGCCTGCGAAGCATGTCCTGCAGGCACTTACAAAGATGCCGTAGGCTCAGGACCTTGTCTCAACTGTACGTTCGCGTCGGTATCAGACAGCGGGAGTGCTCGATGTCAATGCATTGAAGGATACACCAGCACAGAGTCAAAAACTTGCCAAATGTGTGAGAGTGGAAAGTACAAGAGCCAAGTCAGTAACCGCAAGTGCAGTGATTGTCCTAGTCATTCCACGTCTCCTGTTGGAAGCTCTCTCAAGTCAAATTGTTCTTGTCTCGCCGGATACGCATACGTGGATGGCAAGGACTGTAAAGCTTGTTCTCCAGGCACGTACAAGGCCGATCAAGGCAACGGGCAGTGCTTGCCTTGTCCTCAAAACCAGAGCTCTAATTCCGCTTCGACTTCCTGCACCTGCAAGAAAGGATACACTAAGGTGAACAACGAGTCTCTCTGCTTGCCCTGTGATGTTGGTAAGTACAAAGCAACCTTGGGTACAGACTCTTGCACTGAGTGCCCGGTGAATTCAACTACGGCTGCTGAAGGCAGCTCTGAAGTGAATCAGTGCATTTGTAGCAATGGATACACCATCAGTGCAAACAAGTGCATGAAGTGCAACCAAGATGAATACATCTCGAATGGCTCATGCTTCTCTTGCCCTGCTAACACCTTCAGCTCAGGTCTGACCATCGGAGTGAAGAGTTGCACATGCCCCGCTGGCTACTTCATTTCAAATTATTCAAATGTAACAAATTCATTCAATTGTACATCATGTCCATCTGGAACTTACAATGATATGAGCGGACAGACGCACTGTCAGGCTTGCTTTGAGCATGCTACCTCCTACCTGGGTAGTGTGAACATCAGCTTCTGTCAGTGCGGCAGGGGGTTTGACTATTCCAATTTCACGTGCTCGCCGTGTGCGGTTGGGAAGTACAAAGATAAAGTTGGTAACGTGCAATGCAGCTCATGTCCAGAGAACAAGACTTCTCTGAAAGCCAGCACCAACATATCAGAGTGTATCTGCAAAGCAGGATATTCGCCAGAGGCCTTGGGATCCTGCATAGCATGTCCGGAGGGAAAATACAAGAGTGATCCGGGCCCTTCTGCATGTGAGCCTTGCCCATACAATTCCATCGCTCCGACAGCGAGTGATAAGTGCAGCCGATGTGCGAAAGGAACATATCGTGAGTTTCCAACGTCTCAAGTTTGCAAACCTTGCGGAGGGTCCAATGCGATTGCTTGTTTGTTCGACATTACGGGTGTTCAGCCACAATCTTGCTCAACATCTGGAGGTATCAAAATCCTTTTCAATGTTCTTGGTCTTGCAAAATCACAAAAGGTGGAATGGGTACAGTTCCCCCCTAACAATTCACAACCGGTTCCTGTAAAAAAGATGTCAAAAACTCTTTTGTCTGCCGAATGTCCTGCAACTTCATTCCAGGGCACCGATTTCGGTTTCTTGTTGGACTCAAAATTCCAGCGCCTCGCTAAGTTTTCATTCACATACAATTCTCCTATTCCTATCGTCTCTCCTTCAGCTGTCTTGACGTCGTCCCAAGAACAGCTCAATGTCACCTTCTTCTCCTGGCCTTCAGGATTTCCGTCACGATGTTCCATTTACATCGGAACCCGCAATCTGTGGAATTACTCTGGTTTTGTCGAAACGTCGAACTCTCTCTTCGTTTATGGAAGGACGCCTGCTATAAGCACTGCTCACACGCGATCCATCTTCTTTGAATGCGATGGTAAATATGATCCCACAGGAGGATACTTGACCGTCCTGGCATCGCCAGTGTTGCAAGATTTGAAATTCGGCAATGCAGATTGCAGCATTGTGAAGAGCTGCACGTTGCAAGCTGTTCTAAGGAATATACCTTCCTCTTTCAATCAGCAGAGTGGCTTGGTTGTGGTAATTTATGGTCCTGGCGAGGAAATTCTGTTTTCCAACGCCCGTGGAAATTTGCACCTCAGGTAATATAGGAATGTCTGCTATGAAGCTGACATGTGTGTTTCGATGAAGGTCTTGTCTTCTGACTCAGAAAAGCTAGCCATTGAGATCTTGATTCCTCCTTTGCTCAGGGCCGTGCAGACCAAGATCAGGATCGCCAGCAATGCTTCTGCCAACCTTGGCTTGCAAAGCTTCGATTTCGAGAGGAATTTCTCTATCCCGCAGCCGGAGGCTCAAGTCTCATCCATCTCACCGTCTGAGCTGCCGTACAGCAAGTCGTCCAAGGTCAAAATGCACTTGACAGGCTTCCCTGTCTTGTCCAATGCTGGAGATTTGCAACTGAAAGTAGGAAGCAACTCGTTCTCTGTGACTGAGATTGTTTTCTCCGATATCTTTGGTGAGTCATGGACCGTCAGTTCACTTCCAATTAGTTTTGACCACTGTTCCGCAGGCAGTTCGGTTGTCGCGGTAGTATCGAGCAACATCCCAACATTGGAGACTTTGACAGTGTCTCACAGCGACAAATCAGCGAGCATCGATGTATTGTTCTTCTCTGAAACAACAACGGCTGTATGCTTGAAAGGATGCATCGCTTCCGTGACAACGGCCAACGTCATTGAGATCCAACTCGCCGGATTCCCCCCGTCGCTCGCAGCTTCAAGTTTCAGCTTTACCTTTGGAAACACTTCGACAGACGTCAAGGAGCTGGTGGCCGCCGGTCAGAAATACCTCGTGAAGCTCGAGGTCCCTTCGCTCGCCCCGCAGTCGCAGCCGCGTCAGACTTATTTCTTGAGAGCAGCAGTCAAGCAAGACGCAAGCATCGCAGGTTTTGCTAACTTCACTCTCGTCCGATCGCCTCGGTTGACCGCCGCGACCTTCAACGGTTTCGGGTCGCATGTCAACCTTGACTTTGATCAGAACACAAACGCGCCGTTGGGCCAAGTCAATTGCACGTCAGTGGTGGCAGCAACCAACTTGTCTTCCCTCGGTCACGGATATCAGTGTTACTGGCTCAGCCCCAACCAGCTCAAGGTCATCCTCGGAGGGGACGCCTCGCTCCTGCCCACAGACACTCTCACCTTCATCGGGCGCGTGAGCGACTTCGCCGGCATCTCCAGCACCGATGGGGTTGAACAGTCAGTTGTTGTGGGTGTTCCGAGCTCTTTGCCGACTCCGAAGATCACTTTGAGTGGACCGAACCAGGTCTCGTACTGTGAGGAGGCGGTGCTGCTAGCAAACGTGGACTCCCCTCGGAAGGCAGCATTCAGCTGGACTGTTGTGAACGATGTTGCCCTCAACAGCCTTGTAGCGAATGTTTCCGGTCCGGTCTTGACTTTGACCCCCGCCATGCTGCAAACGGGGATGACTTACAACCTCTCTGTTTCGGTCTTGACCTTTGTTGGGGCATCTGCGACCTCTTCGATTCAGAGTCTGTTCGTGAGCGCCAACCCGATCCCAACGCTCTTCATCGTCGCTCCTCCCTCCCCGTACGTTCGGCCCAACTCAATCTTCTTTGCCTCCCAGGCGACTTTCTCCCCGTGTGACACCAGCAAGGGAAAGCTCGACCTCTCTTGGGAGATCTCTCTTGCTGGTACGAGCATCCTTGCAGGAGAAGGTCCGTTCTTCGAAGTCAAAACCACTGACCTTGTCCCCGGCACCCAGTACACCTGCATATTGACTGGATACACTGCCCAGGGAGACATCTTGACGACTCAGGTTCCAGTGAGCATCCGGTATGCAGGGCCGAACGCCAAGGTTGAGGGAGGTAACCGAACGATCTCGCTGAAAGACGACGTGACTCTCAACGCCTCGACGTCTCAAGATTTGGACACATGCAAAGGAGTCGTCCAAAACCAATCCTGCTCTTCATATCCTCTTGCCTTCCAGTGGTCATGCTACCTATGTGGCAATCCCTGTAGGTCAGTCAACGGCACGCTTGTCGAGCTGCCGGCATTGCCTGCGTTTGTGTACAACTTCCAGAACCTGGACTTGTCGGCATGCAGCGTCGTCCAGGCGCAAGTGCAGGTGTCGTCCGGGTCACAGATCGATGTCGCTTCCGTGTACCTGAACGTGACGAGCGCGCTGGTTCCAGGAGCACAGATCCGGGTCGTGAGCGAGGACACTTTCATGGTCTCGCTGAAGGGGTCGTGCAGCCTCGCGTGCTCGCAGTACCGGTGGTCGATCTCTGACTCCAAGGGCAACGTCCTGGTGGGGTACTCATCTGCAGCTGAGAATCCGAACATTCCAGCTGGGATCAACGCGATGGAACTGCTGGTCTACCGCTCCTTCTTCACAGCGGGCACGTACACAATCCAGCTCTTGGCCACGAGCGGTGAGATCTCGGGGAGCGCGACCAAGTCGCTGTACATCTCCCTCCCTCCGTCCGGGGGCCAGTGCACTGTCTCGCCGACGACAGGAGCTGCACTGACCGACACCTTCACGTGCTCGTGTGAGTACTGGACATCGGCCGCCATGCCTCTCTCCTACGTGTTTGCCATCAGCCCCAACGGTCAAGGTTCCCAGGTGTCGTTGAGCGCTCCGTCCAGCTTGACCTCCTACTCCTTCTCGCTTCCAGCTGGAGTCTACCTGGTCCATGCGCAGGTCATAGACAGCGACGGAAACGTGGCGGTGTCCCAGTCAACTTCCATCAAGGCCGTGGAAGTTGCTGTGGTTGTCAATGCTTCCTCCCTTAGCGGCTCTCAGCTCGGTGACGTCAGCACCGTCATCAACAACATGAACAATCTCGGGAGCGTCTCGCAGATCCTGCAGCTGAGCTCGGGATTCGCAAGCAGCCTGGCAGGAGGGGGAGGAGCAAGGAGGAGGCTGCTAGCGTCGTCCCTCGCATACAGGATGAGGATGCGAAGTCTCCTGCTTCACTCCATGGCGAAAGGCTCCGTGCAATCTTCCATGAACGGGAGGACTGCCACGTCCGCCCTGTCCACGAGCTTCAAGCTGAGCGATCAGCCCTCGGAGGTTGACGTCTCGGCCCTGTCGGACTCAAGTCAGGTCGTCGGCTCCTGCGCGAGCTTCCTCAAGGCTAGCGACTTGCGGCAGGGGTCGTTTGCCAGCCTCTTTGCGACTGAGGACAAGATCTTGCAGGCGTCGAAGAGTTTCAACGGAACTCTCAAGGAAGTCACAATGCTAACTGTCGTCAAAGTGCTCCTGCAGGCCAGCGACGTCTACCTGACGTCGATGGTGCCGTCAGAGCAGCCAGTCTCCTTCTCTTCCTCCAACATGAAGATGATGACCCTCCGGCTCAGCCCCGACCTGCAGCTCTACAACTTCTCCACCTGGACTTACTCGTTCGACCTGTCGTTTGCCAAACCCGATGGCGAGCTCCTGCTTCAGAGCGGAGACCTTGGGCTGTACGTGTTGGAGATGTACTCGTTCTGGAGCATGGACCAGCTGCATGCTCTGCAGTACATTCATGTCTCTCAGAGGCCCATCCTACTCCATCCCCTCAACCCAAGTCAACCCTCGGCAACCTCTGCCTTTCAATGCTTGCCCAAGGGCTCTCTCTGCCTCAAGTTGAGACTTTCTTTCCCTCGGGTGCAAGTCAACGGTACCGGCAACTACCTTGTCGACCTCAGACTTCAGCTTGCGTGCGTCTTGTGGACCACCGACGTCAGCTCCTGGTCCTTCGATGCCTGCGAGCTGTCATCCCTGAAGGAGGAGAACCAGACGTTTCTCTCTGCTACCTGTGCATGCTCCAGGTCCGGCACCCTTGTCGTGGTGCAGAACCTAAGGCATTCGGAGATCAACCCGGCGCTGGGGCTGATGCCGAAGAAGAGGCAGGTTGGAGAATGGCCCGTCGTGACCACCTCACTCTTCGCACTGCTCTCCTTCTTCCTTGTCGCGCTTGTGATGTTCAGGAACAACAGCCTGAACAGCTTCTTGGACGAGCGGAATGAGCCCAGCAACGGGATTCAGCATGAGTTTCAGACGCTCATCGGAGATGTAGTGTTCGGAACCCTCGGCAACGAGGAGAAGAAACAGATTCCGAGCATGACCACCTCACACTACAAGAAGGAGTACTCGAGGTTGCACGACGACTACTTGGACGACATCTGTCAGAGCAAGAACTTTTATCACTCCATCTGGTTCAAGGAGGGAGTCTTTTGTAAGACCCTTAGGAAGTTCGACTCAAAGGGCATTAGGAGGAAGAAGTGCAAGGTGCCTGACACGTCTTACAAGCTGACTTGAGCCCGAGAGTCTGGGCGAACCCCATCCGATCAACTTGATGTTTCTGCAACTAGCTCTATATTTTCCTTGCTTTCTCTCTTTTCTTTGGTTTTCTGTTACGTATACACCAGAAACTCTCATCCTTGTTCCTTTATAAGCACAACAGAACTGTCATGGCCTGACGTTCATCTACTTGGCGTTAGCTTTCCCCGTCTTGGTCTTTCGCTTCTTCACTGCCTTGGGCATCTGCTCCCCGTCACTTGAGCGAGCAGCACTTCATTGTTACCTTTGCTTTCCTCGCCTCTGCCTTCTCCGCTTTCACCAGCTTCTTCCACTCCGCCTTGGACATGGTCGATTTTCTTGCGAGCGTTGGATCCTTTGGCCTGCCAGACCCCTCGTCCCCCTCGTCCTCCCCCTCCCCCTCCCCGTCCTCCTCGTCCTCGTCCTCGTCCTCGTCCTCGTCCTCGTCCTCCTCCTCTTCGCTGTCGGAGTGACTTACTGCCTTCACCCTCGTCTGGCTGGAGGTGATGGAGGACTGCGACAACTTGCTCGCCTTTGCCCCTCCCCGTTCCTCCTCCTCCTCCTCCTCCTCCTCCTCCTCCTCCTCTAGCCCGTCGAAGTCCTTCTTCCTGCTCTGCGAGCTCTTGTCGTTCTTGTGGCTGAACACATTCCTCACGCTCTTCTTCTCCTCCACCTCATCGCCCTCATCCTCCATCATCCCCACGGTCCCGTAGAACCCTGACACCCCGACGTCAGCAGGACCTTTCCCAGCTCGCGCCCTCGAGCTGCTCACCTGGTCGGTCAGGGATCGGCTCCAAGTTGCCGTCGTCGTCGATCAGCTCGTCGTCTAGCTCGTCGTCCTCGAACGTCCCTCGTTGCGCTTCCAGTAGCGCCAGGCTGGAGGTCATGCCGGTGACGGTGCCGTAGTATAGCTTCTTGTCTCCTTCCTCCAGCCGCTGCTTTTCTCTCTGCGGGGATCGGACAGTGAGAAGAGAGAGAGAGAGGCGGGGGGCGTCGCAGCCGATGTGTAGCATGATGGTGGAAGAAGAGCGGAGAGCGGAGAGACGGGGGAGGAGCTGAAGGTTGATAACCCTGGAGGAGGGAGGAGGGAGGAGGGAGGAGGGAGGAGGGAGGAGGGAGGAGGGAGGAGGGAGGGGCGAGGTGAGAAAGAATGATGGGAGGAAGGAACGATAGGAGTAGGAACTAGGACAAGGCAGGAGCAAGGAGGGAGGTGAGAGGAGGGAAGAGGCAGGAGGAAGGAGGAGAGTGGAGAAAAGGAAAGAGACGTCTGATAAAGAAGAGGATCACCAGGAAATGCTTCTCCTCGATCTGTGAGAGATTCTGCGGGATGAACGCCTGCTGGAAAACTGCCGCCTCCACCTCGTCCTCAGCTGTGATGGTCTGCTCGACGACGCGGCTCTGGAGCTGCATCAAGTATTTCTCAGCTTCCTCCACTTTGTCCCCTATGCTCTCGTCCACGCAGAAGTCGAAGAGCTGCCGGACCGTCATGGTGTTGACGCCCTTCTTGTGGAAAAAGTCGTTGACGTTCGCCGCGTCCCTGCGGAGGAACTCGAGGGCGTTGGGGTGATCAAGGTCGACGGCCTGAGAGACGTCGATGATGTAGAGGGTGCCATGCAAGTAGAGCATGTTGTACTCTGACAGGTCTCCGTGCACGAGTTTGCATCGCTGGTACATCATGCGCATGTACATGACGCAGTCGAAGTAAGCCTTGCACATCTTGTCGTCACTGAGCTGCACGTCCTTGAGCCTTCTTGCAGCCTTGCCGTTCTTGCCTGCCAGCAGCACGTCAGTCATGCAGGGAGGGCAGGGAGTCAGCGCACAGACCGATGAACTCCATGAGGAGGAGGTGAAGTCGGAGGAGGAGAGGTGTCGGGCAGGGAATGCCAGCTGCTTGCATCCTGCTGAGGTTGCGGAACTCCTTCTCAGCCCACATCTTCACCATCTTCCTCGGGTTGTGCTTGCTGTAGCCGTTCCTGAAGCGATAGTCGCCGCTGACGTACTTGTCTCGGTCCTTGAAGACCAGGATGCTGGTTTTGTAGACCTTGATCGCCAGCTCGCCCTCACTCCCATCAAGACTTGTGATGTCCTTCACTCCATGCGCGTGCAGGAACTCAGGCGAGGTGGTCGCATAGTACACGTTCGCCTCCTTCCCTGTGCTGATGCAACCGTGGATGCTGTGAAGAGTCTCCTTGTTCAAGAGCTTGTACAGCACCATCCTCGTCCTCGGGTCCAGCACTTGGTCGGTCGTCGCACGGTCAGCCTTGTCGGTCGTCCTGCCTTGTCTCTCGCTCTTGCTCTCTCCCTCGAACACGCCTCTCTGCACGCTGTCCTCTAGCTCTTGCAGCCTCTTCTCGTTCATCGTAGCCGTACAAATCTTCCTCTCAACCTTAGCATGCCGCACTGACGCAGGTTGAAACTTCTTGATAATGGTCGCCTGATCAATGCCGGACGAGTCGCCCAGCTCCTTCTTCTGCCCCTTCTGCTGCTTGAACTTCGCCTGCCAACGTCCCCTCAACTTCCCACCTCCGTCACCTCAAACCCTACCATGATCACTGCATGTTGACTGGCGGCTGTGTTGGGCCTGTTCCCAGCCACCTCCGCCTTGAACGTCTTAGTGAAGTTTCCGCTAACTCCCTGCGCCATTGGTGAGAAGCGCGTCTGACTTGACCTACTTTTACCTGATGCCCGTCAAACCACATGAGGTCGTCTTCGTAGAAATCCTCTTCCTCCTCCTCTTCCTCCTCTCCTGCTTCTCCTCCCCTCTCCTCGTCTTCCCGCTCGTCTGCATGCGCAACTCTCGTCTGCAACGAGAGCTCGTGTACGTCCTGCACGATGTCTTGTGGCTCAGCAAACTTCTTCATCTCCTCCTGCGACATCTTCACGACCATCGCTCCTCAACTCAACGAGAACGCACAGCTTGTATGGAGGAGTGAGACAAGATGGGAGCCGAAGAAGTTTCGTCGGCATCTTCGAACTGAGACGACCTCATCTCAACCAGGAGATGCTAACAACAACAAACATTAGCTCCTCCGACAACAACAGGTGGGCGCAGAAATCTATCCCCTTCACCATTGCCATGCTCTGCCCCTTTCCGTCATATTGCATTGTTGACTCCTACACCACCAGGCCTTCACCCTGTACCCCTTCCTCTCCTCCCGCTACCCTCTTCCCCTCTTCCCCCTCCTCGTCTCCTCCTCCTCGTCTCCTCCTCCTCATCTCCTCTTCCTCCTCCTCCTCTCCTCCTTCTCTCCTCCTCCTCCTCGTCCTCGTCGTCCTCGTCGTCTACTCCTCCACGCTCCGTTCCGCACGTGCATTGTCATTGCAATCGGCTCTGGGGCGAGCGCGAGTGATAAAAAGATATTTGCATGCCCGGCGTTGCCTTTCATACCCTTTAAGCGAGATCATAGTTATTTTAGGTTGATTCGAGCAAATACCACTAATTTAAGTAAGAAGTGAGCTAAATTAAGTGAAAAGTGGGTGTTGACTGGTGCTGTTCACTGAAGCGGCGCCATGGAAGAGGCTCCAGTGATGGTAGAAGCCGACGATGGCAGCATAGAAGCCGCTGTAGCGATGCCTTCATGTTCTCTTCCTCCCAGACAGCCCTCCTCCTCCTCCTCTCTCCCTCCTGCTTCCTCCAACCCCTCCCTCCCTGCCTCATTGCCGACAATGCCTGCAGCTGTGCTCTGCCATCCCTGGGGAAGGCTAGGAGGTTGCATGGACGATCACGTCATCCTCTCTGTGAGGAACGCGCTCGTAGAGCAGGGCTTCCTCGTCTGCCGCTTCAACTTCAGAGGGGTCGGGCAGTCCAGCGGATCAGCCTCGTTCACCGGTGTATCCGAGAGGCAGAACGTGTTGAGCATATGTAAGTTCCTGCTCGATGGAGCTCCCGTAGCAGGACGCAAGTTGGCCAAGGTTGAGAAGATCGTCCTCGTGGGCTACTCCTACGGATCTGTGATAGCCTGCAGCGTGGTGGACAAGATGGAGGAGATCGTGGGGGCGGTTGCCATCAGTTACCCTCTGCGATACACGTGGGCGTTGGTATGCTGGAAATCGAGCAAGTACTGGGATAAGTTTGCGTCTTCCAAGAAGAAGAAGCTGTTCCTGTACGGCACAGAGGACGATTTCACAGGGAAAGATCAGCTGCATGCTGCCTTCATGAAGTTGGGTCAGCCGGCGGAGGAAGGATGCTATGAAGGGGTGAACCACTTCTGGGTACGAGGGAAGCAGCAGCTTACGAGTAGGATCAGCGAGTGGGTAAGTGAGGTTGTAAACTAGTAGGACACTTAGAGTTTCTTCCTTGCTTGACTTGAGACCAAGTTGTTGGGTTCGCGTGCAAGAACTCTGTCGCTCATACCACAAGCATGTGCTCGACCTTCTCCATCCTCGACAAGTTCGATGTGATCTTCCCTGCACGCAACGAGCTCTGTGCAGATGCTGCCTGCTGCTCGAGCTCTGATGCGATGATCCTGCTCTGCTCTTCCCATCCTTGCTGACCGCCTGCGTGAGAGTTATCATCGCCAACTGCCCCATCCATCGCTCAGCTCACCCCCTGAAACTAGCAAGATGGCCTTCATCTTGTGCATGGGATCCTCGACGGTGTTTAGCTCGAAGAGCTGGATGCGAGCAGCGTCGATCTTGACTGCACTAGCGACGTCCTGCGTCAGGGCCTGGGAGAGGCAGGAGGGTCAGTTGAGGGTCGGATGGCAGCTGAATGCCCACCATCTTGAACTCGCTGGCCTTGCCGATCTGAAGGACTCCGATGTCCAAGGGAAGTACCACGAACAAGCCCCTCTGATTCTTGGTGTTGATCTTCAACGGAACCTGAGGCTTAGCAGGCGGAACAACTTTGATCGCCTCAGGTGTAGGTGCAACGCTCTTGTGCTGAGGAGGTTGAGAGACGGCTGGAGCCTGCCGGGGAGGAGAAGCGGCCTGAGGGTTTGCAGGGGGGATGCTTGACACACCGACGACGCCGTTCTGAGGCGCAAGCTTGATGATCCTGTGCCTGTCGAAGATCTTGTCGGAGTAGTTGGAGAAGCAAGCAAGCTTCTTCTGAACATTGTCCACGTATCTCTTCATCTCAACGTTCCTTGAAAGAAAACTGTCGGGGGCCAACCTTAGCACTTGCCCGATGCCCGTAAAGAAGAGCAAATCAGCGATGCAGAGCTCCTGCCCAGCGAAGAAAGGTCCAGGAATCCTAGCATTGATGTGCAAGAACGCTGGTAGAAGATCAGCGACAAACTTCTCTTCCGAGGCCTTCAAAGCCTCAGGCTGAACCGCCTCTACTCCCAAAGCATCGGAGAGGATTTGCTGCACGACAAGAGACATCGAACAACCCCAGAACTCCATCGCCAGATCGCAGATGCCGCGAACGTGTGGCTGAGATGGGTAGTAGGAGTCCAAACGGTGCTTGTCGCATAGATATCTGAGTGCTGCGCAACTTGACCTATACCCCGGTGGTTACTTGAGAATGCCGGGAAACAAAGCGTGAGTTACCATAGGATGAATCCATTGTCATTCATGGCAAACGTCTCAGAATTCTGTGTGATGACACTCAGGAGGACAAAGGGAGAATGACAACGAGGAACTTGCCTGCAAGTGCACGGGCAGCTCGATCTTGTTTGCAATCATTCGTACAACCGTGTGCTCAATCTTGCACTCTTCCATCAGCATCACGAGGCAACCAACCTCTGGTGACTTGAGGTTGCCACTGATCTGAATGGGCAACAAAGGAGTAGGGCTTGCTTGCACAAGTTCGACACGATTCACAGATTGAAGAGATGCGGTCTGTGGAACGACTACCGGTTTTCGGATGGATTGGAGATTGTCGCTCATGGAAGGGACTTCACCGTATCGGATGGACTTCAGAAGATTTGGGTCTTCACTCTGTTGCGACACGTTCTGCACAGCATTGTTGACTGCCTTAGCAACAGCTGCAGAGGCAAGCGAAGACATGCCCTCTTGGTCCATCTCCCCGTTTGCTCCCTGCCCACCGTTGGTAACGGTCATTCCGTTCTGGCCCGTTCCACGGACTGGCAGACTCTGCAAGCTAGCAACTGGATTTGTTGCCACCAATCTGCGGAATGGTTTGTGTACAGTCAATTTCACACAGTTCCTCAGTGGAGAGTCGCTGTGATGGAACGGACTGTTCGGGTCTTTGATGTACTGATCGAACTTTGCGCAAAGCTCCTGGAGACCCATATTATCAATACAACGATGCATTCTTCATGACACAGGAACCTGCGAAGAGGCGTCGCCCTGAGCCATACCCATGTTCATGTTGATGTGGGTGGTGAATCCTAGCTCTTGAGTGTCCTCTTTCCAACGCTCTGACCCAACAGGCTGGCGGAATCGAATCAATGCTCGCGTTGAAAGCAAGAACAAGCCTCGTCCGACATACCTCAAGCCTGTACGGGGGCAAGTCGAAGCATTGATTCAATGCGACAACAATCGCAAGCTCAACGTCGTCAGTCCTTGGCTGCAGACAGGGAAAGTTTAGCTTTCAAAATCGACTTTCACTTGACAAAAAAAAGCAGATAGTTCACCTTGACGTCGATCCAATTTTCGGTGAAGAACAGCGAAAAACCACAATCCAGCTCCTTATACTGGAGGAATATGAATCACCTAGTGAAGGGCAAGGTATCCGGAATTCACCAGCATCCCAGGCTTCTCATAAATGATGTTCACGAAGAGCTTGCCAGAGACTTGAACACTGGGCTTTGCTCGATCCTATAAAACTTTTCTCACTAGTCGATAGTACCGAGGGAAGGCCAACCTGTCTAACTTCAAAAGTCTGGTGCAACTTGAGGCCGGCGTAACTGTCGAGCTTTGCTACATTGAGGTTGACCTCTCCCAAGAAGCTCAGGTCTTCATGGGTAACCTTTGAGTTCCTGGATAATCTCGTATCAGCCAAACCACGAGAAGAATGATAAAGACATCACACCACAAGGAAATCTGTAGGATGCTCGCATGAGGAATCTCCACGGGCAGGGAGATTTCTTCATTGAATTCAGGGTCACAAGTACCACATGACTTCTCGTTTGCTTGAGTAGTTTGGAACGGTCTATCATCCCACCACATTAGCAGAACAACAGTATCATTCCAAACAGTGCTTACGTCACAGCTGGCTTCACCAAGTTGACACGGGCGACAACATTGGGCGGGTTGCTGGGGTCGTCCAATCGCAATCCGTTGGCACTCAGCAACTGAATTCTGAGATGCCCAGAAGTGCTGCTCGCAAACTGTTTTGAAAATTCAATGACATGTTGGCAGTAAGAAAGAATTTCGAGCAATGTTTCTTTCGCAAAACAGAATCTCTCAATAGTCGGGTCTCCCCAACTTTTCGAATGTGATGTATCTCATTGTCTATACACAGCTCATTGTTGTTGTGGAAAAAGACATCATTGAATAACAAGTGAAGAGATGTAAAAATCCCAATTCTTCCTTCCACAAATTTGACCTTACTTATGCTGCTGGTTGCATTACACTCACCTTCATTCTTGCTTTCAATTCATCAAAATTCACAAACAAATCCACTAAGATCTCCACCACTTGCGCATCTCATCGACCTTTTTGCGCTTGATTTCATCCTACTTCACCTCCTTACACATTAGACCCCCGCCAGGCTCTGACTCTGCTTCGATGGGATCTGCATTCTTCTCCTCCCCATACCTTGAGCTCCATTCTTCTCTGCTACCATCTTCTCCTCTGTCTCCTCTGTCTCCTCTGTCTCCTCTGCCTCCTCGTCTCATACTCCATGGGCCAGCCTCAACATTACCTCGTGCTGCGACATGCCGATTGCTGAATCTACGGGTCGTATGCCCTAGAAGGTCCTAGCGAGGTCCTAGTGGGGTGAACTGCATGTATCGTAGGAGGTCTTACATCCCTGTTTTGAATCATGGTCCTAGTATGGTCCTAGATCCCTATGCTGGAGGGCCTAGGGAGAACCACCCATGGTGGTATTGAACTCCCACCCCCCACCCTTCCATGAAAAAGTAAAAAAAATCAGATTTTGACGCTTAACGACTCCCAGGGAGTCCTACACTACTGCACCCACCCCATGAAGACTGAGTCTGGCCACTACCAGGTACCCCCTTACTTCTAGTCTGAAACTGCCTACGAGCCCCGGCACTGTGACCACCCCACCTCCTCATTTTCACTCAGATTTTTTAAAAAGTCATAGTTGGGGGCCAAAAACTCATTCACCCCACCCCCCCGGATTTCCAGAAGATTCGCTAGTGGCATGACCCCTCCCTCCACCCTTCACTGCGGCCTTCACTGAAGCCCATCGGAAGTTCCGGTTGGCAACAACTATTACTTAACTATCATACAGTACTAAGTTAATAGCGTAACTGGCACTGTGATTCTCTGTTACACTGTGGCAATGATGAGAGGTACAACGGCACGGTACGGTCGCCTTTACTCAAAGTTAAGTTAAAAATCAGTACGAGGACAATCAGGCCCTGAGAGTCGAGGAGGCTTGACCCTGACCGTCGGACACTGTCGCACAGGCCAAACGGCGAGAAGAGAAAGACAGCGAGAACCAAACCTAATCATAGTAATCCTGCCGACTGCTGTCCCCCAAAACTTAATTGATACCTTCACTTAACTGCGCGCAGGACAAGCCTGGAGTCCCCCGCGCCGCGCGCCGCCGGCCATGCCAGCCGATCATCGGATGTCGCTGTGGCCGCCCGGCCGCCGACATACCGGGATGCACCCGCGATGATGGCAGCGTAGGACAGGGAGGCCTTGAGCGTGACGAAAGATCCTGGACCGGAATGATGCGTTCAAGTTGGAAGTCGGATCACCTGAAGAAACTTGAAAGGCCTTTGGCGGGACGTGCTGAGCATATGCATTACGATCATCCGATGCCCTCGGATCTTCCGCTGTGTTGCCGCTTCAGTGCAGTTTGCTCCGAGGCCCTCGAGTCCGGTATTCCATCATTGTCAAAAACATGTGACATGCTGAAGTCCAGTCCAGAATTAACCCAGCGCTATTCAGTGTGTTTGATGTGCCCGATTATCGGAGGTGACCTGCAAAGTTAAGTGACTCCGGCCGGCTGAGTGAGTAATGATTCAACACTAGGCTAACTCAGTAAAACTCGAGTTTGCTAGTCACTTCGTGACTAACTACTAGCCAGTGCCGTCGTACTTTGATAAGTTTCAAAGTTTGAATTGAGTCACTGAGGGTGGCACCGGCTGGCGCACGGTATCCGGGCCCGGATGACGAAACTGCGGTGGGCGATGCGGTGGGTTGGAGCAGGCGGGTGGCTCGGAGGGCTGAAGCTGATCCTGAGAGGAGGCGAAATACGTGGAGTATCCAGCAGGTTCATCATCTTTACTCTCACCTCTACTTCCTCCTTTGTACTTGTTTCTTCTGCACTACTTCCTGCAATCTCTCTATTTCCACACACGATTGCTTGCTTTTCCTCAAGTCAAGTATCGCTTCTCATCCTTTTGCAGGAAGTTGATGGGAGGGATCGATAAAGATTTTCCATCATCGACAGGAGCAATCCATCTGTCGAACAGCCTGAACGGAAAGAAGGAAGAGGTTCCCCGCGGGAGGACGCTCACGTGGTACACGTGCGGGCCAACCGTTTACGATCACTCCCACGTTGGGCATGCTCGAGCTTATGTAGCTCTTGACATTGTCAGACGTGTCTTGTTGAGACATGGCTACAGTATCTTCCAGGTGAACAATCACTGCGATGGACTGTCAGTGAATTAATGCTAGGTTATGGGCATGACCGACGTGGATGATAAGATTATCGCCAAGTCAAAAGCTGAGAACTTGGCCGGTGTTGAGGGCTCCATGGCCATAGCAAGGAGATTCGAGCAAGCATTCTTCAACGACATGCAGTCCATGAACATCCTGCCGCCTGACGCGATCACCCGCGTCTCCGAACACATACCTGAGATCGTAAAGTTTATCCGTGACCTTCGAGAGAAAGGATATGCATACGTGGGGGAGAAGAGTGGCACCGTCTGGTTCGATACGACAGCATATGGTTCCAAGTATGCCGTGTTTGAACCGCTTCGAGCTCAAGAGGATGCTTCCAAAGTATGTCTCGATAGTGCTTTCCACTGGCTTCTACTTACAACCGATAGGAGGACCAAGACTCTGAGAAGAAAAGCCCAAGAGACTTCGCGCTATGGAAACCTGTGTGTGGCTATTCCTTGTATATCTATCACGAGATTAAAGTCTCAAGCAGGTGGCAAGCATTTCCGAGACTGGGTGGGAAAGTGAGTTGGGACGAGGACGTCCAGGTTTGGATTGATGCAGTTTTGAGTCGTGTGGTCCTCATAGATGGATAGGCTGGCACATTGAATGCTCCGCTTTTTGTCGCACGATGTTCGGAGAAAAGCCTCCTGCTCCCTATCTTCACTCAGGCGGGCGTGATCTCAAGTTCCCTCATCATGAGAATGAGATTGCGCAGAGCCAGGTTTGTTCTGTCCGTCATGTCCTGGTCTTCTATATCTCATTTTCACTCTGAGCAGGCTTTGCTGAATACAGATAAGTGAGTATAAGCCTTTCGATATCAATACAATAGTGCAATGATTTTTTCACAAAAGATGGGTGTTCCACTGGCTGCATGCTGGACAGCTGACTATCAAGGTTTTAATAACACCTTCTCTTTTTCCTCCTAATATGAAATCTTGAGAGGGGTTGAAAATGTCGAAGTCATTGAAGAACTATACAAGCATACAAGTGCATTTCGATGTCTCTTAGATTCAGATTAATCACTCTTTCGTGATAGGATTTCTTGAAAGCACATTCCTCTCGGACGTTTAGGATATTTTGTTTGTTGCACAAGTGACTGTGACCTTGTCTGGTGTTTTCTAATCTGACTTCAAGACCAGGTACTCAGCAGATGTGTCTTATGGAGAAGACCGTATGGAGGATTCCATAGCATGGGAAAAATCGTTTGCAAACTTTTTCAGAGAGCTTGGACCGCTCGCAGAGTAAGGCCACATTGCAGTAATTCACAACAATCACATCCGGAGCAGGAAGAGATATCCGCACCAAGTATCCAGTGGAATGTTGGATGACTTGAAGTGGGAGGCCAAACATCATGCTCTAAACCAGGCATACCTTCAGTGCCAGATAGAAAGTGAAGTTGTACCGTGTGCCATCTCCAGGGTCTCTGATCTGCTCCTTGCAGTTCGGGCAGCGCTGGAAGACGACGTGGACACTCCTACTGCCATGCGACATTTGAAGTAAGTTGTAACGCTCCTCTCAGAGGCTCTTGTAAAGTTGCAGCTAGAAATCTCATCCGGGACGTGAATGTTTTCCTCCGTGATGAGAAGGACATCCAATCAAAATCGAACCTGTGGCCGTTGCTTTCGAACATCAGCCATTTCATTCAGGTACAGACCGCGCTATGATCGCTGTAACTCAAACTTTTCCTGGCGTGCAGGATTCTCTCGAGGGATGGGGTGTCGACTGCTCAGATTGGATCAAAACAGGAAACACGGAAGTTGTGGCCAATGAAGATGCTGTCCCGGCTTTCGATCAGGTAAACCTTCCCCCCCCCCCTCAATTGCGAATGCTTCTGATTCCTCCTCTTCAGGCAATCGAAGTCCTTCTAGCTGTCCGCAATGAGCTTCGAAGCACTGCGATCAAACACAAGAAGGCAAAAGTGAAGGATGATGGTGCATTGGCAAACGAACTTCTGGGAATTACGGACAAAATTAGAGATTCTTTGTTGCCTGGCATGGGGGTCGAGGTCAAGGATCGCCAAGGGCCGACAGGAGAGGTTGATTCGTTTGAATTCTTCATCTATAGTTTTGAAACTGATCATTTCGTCCATCTGACAGATGGTGCATACGTGGACATTCAATCCTAGGTTGATTTCGTCTCAAAAAGATGGCTCGAAACCGGATCCATAGTGAGTAGCTGCCATGGAAACTCGTTACATTATAGCGGAGAACAGTTGGGTTGAGTGAATGTGTCGACCAATAGTCTACGCAGTTCGCTCAAAATGATTTCAGTGGGACTTTCCCCGGATTCGACAATGAAACATTCACTGTAGCCATAGAAGCGATGTACGCAGGTTGGTTCAGAGGAGGTGCCATCTCACTCTAACTCTTTGCTGTTCACTCCCACCAGCGTGGCGCATCACTTTCCGTTCCTTCATGTGTTGCCGCCACAAACTTTCACACTAATCTAGTTTCTCCTTCACTTTGTGCCACAATCCTGCTACCCCTCAGTTTTGAACCCCTACCTACCACGGAAGTACTACCCTACAAGAGGCACACTACGCCTGAAATTAACACCCCTTCATTGCCCATTCTGAAAGGTCTTCAGACCCCTTTCAAAATACCTTACCTTCAAAAGACCCTTCCGACACCAAGAGAGACCCCTTCATCGATGACCCTACCCACCCAACCATCGTCGGATATTTTTTGATCTGCCAGTCAAATCGACGACCCCCTCCACCCTCTGATTCTGCAGAGTTGTTCGGCATATTTCAACCCTACCCCTACAATATCAACACACC
The DNA here is from genome assembly GCF_000315625.1 of Guillardia theta CCMP2712. Taxonomy (NCBI): domain Eukaryota; class Cryptophyceae; order Pyrenomonadales; family Geminigeraceae; genus Guillardia; species Guillardia theta. The sequence goes on from NW_005434613.1 coordinate 304,358, forward strand.
CTACCCCATACCCCATTTCCGCTATACTTTTCACTGTGAGACTTGATAGAATCTCTATGACCCCTACCGTTATCGTGTACCCAGTGTCATACCACCCCACCCTACTCGCTAGCGACTATACCCACACATCGCTCGGCACTTTGGCGCAAGTGTCCATGCGGAGAGTGAGGAGACGCAATCAGCGAACTTGTTGATGCCGGCGCAGAGAGCATCGAGCAGAATCGTGTTGCATGGGGAAGAAAGAAGATGACAGAGGACTGCTGGAATCCAAACCGATCAAGAGAGGGAGAACATTGAAAGGCAAACCGAACCCCCTTCGCTATGGTTGTGCTTCATTCCACAACTTTGATGCCGATGTCACTGCGGTTTCAAATGAGGCCTTTGGTCGTGGCTTTATTGTCAATGTACATGCATATACCAGGAGTTGTCACTACGCCGTGTGACGACTATTGTAATACCATCTCGTTGAAGACTGCTTGTCTTCAATGCATGATCAGTAACACTGTTGCAAACTGTTTTTGCTATTGGAAAGATGCAGGAAAGTCCGGGAATAGTGCTTGTTCCGAAGCAAGTGGTTGCACTTGTCCATCCAATTCAGGTGGATCTTTTTGCGCGTGCAACTCCGGATACGTCAGCAATGGCGGAACGTGTACTGAGGCAGGCTGTGGAAACTTGCTACAATGTCTTCCAACCCAAAGCAGCTGTGCGATTACGAACGCAGATTCATCTTGCAATTGTACAGCAGGTTACACACTATCAGGTACAGCTTGTATTGCTTGTGGATCAGGAACGTATAAGTCGAGTGCGGGCTACCAAGCTTGCACAAGTTGTCCTATAAATTCGATCTCTCAGCCAGCAAGTGTCAGTTTGACCAACTGTTCATGTAATGCTGGATATTATGGGCCATTGGGCGGACCTTGTACTCCATGTGACTCTGGGAAATATAAAAACGAATTGGGTTCAGCAGGTTGTGTGAGTTGCCCAGAAAACTCCTTCTCAGTGTCAGGTTCGAATATCAGCGGCTGCTTATGCAATAAAGGTTACACTGGCTACAATGGAGGCACTTGCCTTGCTTGCCCCCAGGGTACGTATAAAAACACTTCGGGATCTGCACCGTGCTCAAGCTGTCCCGTATTGTCAACATCCAGCGAAGGCAGCGTCAATATTTCCTTGTGCAAGTGTAATTCTGGAGCATATGGTAACGACGGTTCAAGCTGTGTTGCCTGTGAGCCAGGCACGTACAAAGATGCTATTGGCTCCAACAATTGCACCAAATGCCCACAATTCAGTACCTCAAATGCTTCCAGCGTGTCAAAAGATTTGTGCTATTGTGTTGTAGGGTATGAGTATTCCTCAGGATCCTGCACCGCTTGTCCGATGGGAAAATATAAATCGAACATTGGAAATTTTAACTGTAGCAGTTGCCCGGACAATTCCACCACGATCAATGAAGCCAGTCCAGCTGCAAGCAACTGCACTTGCATGGCAGGGTTTTTCGGTCCACAAGGTGGAACATGTCAGCCTTGTCCACCAGGCACTTTTAAAACTACCCCAGGATCACATGCCTGTATGTCTTGCTCAGATTCAGAAATTTTGAATTCCACAGATGGTCAACCAACATGCGAGTGTAATATTGGATATTTTCGAAATCTTTCAGGACTTTGTGACGCCTGCCCGGAAGGATACTATAAGAGTATGGTCGGAAACTATGACTGCACTCCTTGTCCTCCTAACTCAACGTCGTCTAGAGGAAGCAAAGCTTATTCTGATTGTCTCTGTAATTCTGGTTTTACTTCTGTCGAAGGCTTGGAATGCACTCCATGTGCGGCTGGAACATTCAAGAAATTGATTGGATTTTCAACTTGCATACCTTGTCCTTTGAATTCATATTCGTCTGCAGCAAGTATATTATGTCAATGCAACGCGGGATACATTGACAACGGAAACGATAGCTGTATTGCATGCCAAGCAGGGAAATATCGAAGTGCTGATTTGCTAAATTGTACAGATTGCCCTGGAAATCTTACCTCTGATTTGGGAAGCTCGTCTATTGAACAGTGTACTTGTGATTCTGGCTCGTATTACTCCATCGATGGATTCTGTAAATCATGTGAAGCTGGAAAATATAAAGCGTTTCCAGGAAAGGATGACTGCATGACGTGTTCAGCCAATTCAACATCAAATCCAGGAGCCATTGCTTGCGTTTGCAAAGAGGGATATACACCTGTCAATGAACAATGTGTGGCATGTGATACGAACACATACAAAGACATCATCGGAAATCTTTCTTGTAACCTTTGTCCAAACACCATGATCTCAAATTTTGGAAGCATTTCCGTCAACGATTGTCAATGTGCTCCAGGATACACAAGCACACAGAATCAAAACTGCACCAAATGCATAGCAAACACGTACAAGAGCGAGGCAGGGTCGGCCACCTGCACGGCCTGTCCGGGCAACGCCAGCAGCCCGCCAGGCAGCGACGCGGTCGAGGCGTGCAGGTGCAACGCGGGCTACACGGGGCAGGACGGCGGGGAGTGTAGGGCGTGCGAGGCGGGGACGTACAAGAGCGAGGCAGGGTCGGCCAACTGCACGGCCTGTCCGGGCAACGCCAGCAGCCCGCCAGGCAGCGACGCGGTCGAGGCGTGCAGGTGCAACGCGGGCTACACGGGGCAGGACGGCGGGGAGTGTAGGGCGTGCGAGGCGGGGACGTACAAGAGCGAGGCAGGGTCGGCCAACTGCACGGCCTGTCCGGGCAACGCCAGCAGCCCGCCAGGCAGCGACGCGGTCGAGGCGTGCAGGTGCAACGCGGGCTACACGGGGCAGGACGGCGGGGAGTGTAGGGCGTGCGAGGCGGGGACGTACAAGAGCGAGGCAGGGTCGGCCAACTGCACGGCCTGTCCGGGCAACGCCAGCAGCCCGCCAGGCAGCGACGCGGTCGAGGCGTGCAGGTGCAACGCGGGCTACACGGGGCAGGACGGCGGGGAGTGTAGGGCGTGCGAGGCGGGGACGTACAAGAGCGAGGCAGGGTCGGCCACCTGCACGGCCTGTCCGGGCAACGCCAGCAGCCCGCCAGGCAGCGACGCGGTCGAGGCGTGCAGGTGCAACGCGGGCTACACGGGGCAGGACGGCGGGGAGTGTAGGGCGTGCGAGGCGGGGACGTACAAGAGCGAGGCAGGGTCGGCCAACTGCACGGCCTGTCCGGGCAACGCCAGCAGCCCGCCAGGCAGCGACGCGGTCGAGGCGTGCAGGTGCAACGCGGGCTACACGGGGCAGGACGGCGGGGAGTGTAGGGCGTGCGAGGCGGGGACGTACAAGAGCGAGGCAGGGTCGGCCACCTGCACGGCCTGTCCGGGCAACGCCAGCAGCCCGCCAGGCAGCGACGCGGTCGAGGCGTGCAGGTGCAACGCGGGCTACACGGGGCAGGACGGCGGGGAGTGTAGGGCGTGCGAGGCGGGTTTGTTCAAAAATCGAAGTGGTTTTTTCTCGTGCGTCAATTGTTCAGCTGGTTTTTTTTCAACCTCGATTGGTTCTTCATTTTGTTTTGCTTGTGAACCTGGCAAGTATAAACCTGATCCTGGTCCGGGAACTTGCAGTGATTGCTTGGAAAACTTCACCACTGTGTCTGGTGCAACTGGATTGATAAATTGTCAATGTAAAAGGGGATATACGGGTCTGGATGGTGGAGATTTCTGTGTTGCCTGTTCCATTGGACAATACAAAGAAAACACGGGTTCTGGTGCATGCATAATTTGTCCTGTGGGAAAATTCAATATTCAAGAAGCGGCCTCCACGTGCAACCTTTGCCCTATTGCGACATATAAGGATTTCACTGGAGTAGGTCTGTGTGTTGATTGTCCAGGAAATTTTACGAGCAACAAGGGGAGCACCAACATCACAGATTGCAAGTGCATACCTGGATACACTGGTAATGACGGTGAAGTTTGTTATCAGTGTCCCATCGGAACGTATAAAAACATCAGGGGCTCAGCTTCTTGTCAACAATGTGAAGTTGGAACATATCAAACAATGACAGCAATGACTGTATGTTTAAAATGTGATGCTGGAAAATACAAAAATCAAACAGGCAGCGGGCTCTGTGCCGAATGTAATGAAGGAACATTTACAATTCAGAAAGGGCAAACCACCTGTGAAATGTGTCCACCATCAACATACAAAGATTGGATTGGAGCAGGAACGTGCAAAAACTGTCCGCTATCATCTACAACGACAGAAGGAGCAACAACTATCCTAAACTGCGAATGCAACAAAGGATATACAGGAAACAACGGAGAGTTATGTATTGAATGTCAAGAGGGAAAATATAAATCAACAATTGGACCCTTTAACTGTACATCTTGTCCGGGCAACGCCAGCAGCCCGCCAGGCAGCGACGCGGTCGAGGCGTGCAGGTGCAACGCGGGCTACACGGGGCAGGACGGCGGGGAGTGTAGGGCGTGCGAGGCGGGGACGTACAAGAGCGAGGCAGGGTCGGCCACCTGCACGGCCTGTCCGGGCAACGCCAGCAGCCCGCCAGGCAGCGACGCGGTCGAGGCGTGCAGGTGCAACGCGGGCTACACGGGGCAGGACGGCGGGGAGTGTAGGGCGTGCGAGGCGGGGACGTACAAGAGCGAGGCAGGGTCGGCCACCTGCACGGCCTGTCCGGGCAACGCCAGCAGCCCGCCAGGCAGCGACGCGGTCGAGGCGTGCAGGTGCAACGCGGGCTACACGGGGCAGGACGGCGGGGAGTGTAGGGCGTGCGAGGCGGGGACGTACAAGAGCGAGGCAGGGTCGGCCAACTGCACGGCCTGTCCGGGCAACGCCAGCAGCCCGCCAGGCAGCGACGCGGTCGAGGCGTGCAGGTGCAACGCGGGCTACACGGGGCAGGACGGCGGGGAGTGTAGGGCGTGCGAGGCGGGGACGTACAAGAGCGAGGCAGGGTCGGCCACCTGCACGGCCTGTCCGGGCAACGCCAGCAGCCCGCCAGGCAGCGACGCGGTCGAGGCGTGCAGGTGCAACGCGGGCTACACGGGGCAGGACGGCGGGGAGTGTAGGGCGTGCGAGGCGGGGACGTACAAGAGCGAGGCAGGGTCGGCCACCTGCACGGCCTGTCCGGGCAACGCCAGCAGCCCGCCAGGCAGCGACGCGGTCGAGGCGTGCAGGTGCAACGCGGGCTACACGGGGCAGGACGGCGGGGAGTGTAGGGCGTGCGAGGCGGGGACGTACAAGAGCGAGGCAGGGTCGGCCAACTGCACGGCCTGTCCGGGCAACGCCAGCAGCCCGCCAGGCAGCGACGCGGTCGAGGCGTGCAGGTGCAACGCGGGCTACACGGGGCAGGACGGCGGGGAGTGTAGGGCGTGCGAGGCGGGGACGTACAAGAGCGAGGCAGGGTCGGCCAACTGCACGGCCTGTCCGGGCAACGCCAGCAGCCCGCCAGGCAGCGACGCGGTCAAGGCGTGCAGGTGCAACGCGGGCTACACGGGGCAGGACGGCGGGGAGTGTAGGGCGTGCGAGGCGGGGACGTACAAGACTGAGGTTGGTCTTGGCAATTGTCGGAATTGTCCTGTCAATCTTACCAGTTCTCCTGGTAGTGTTTCTGTGAAGGGTTGTTTTTGTGATGTTGGGTGGTTTTCGATTAATGTGTCGGTACAAAACTTTTGTTTTGTTTGTCCGGTGGGTACTTTTTCGAATATTTCTTCTTCGTCTCACTGTTTGGATTGCCTTCCTGGTTCATATTCTTCCACATTCGGTTCGTCCAATTGTAGGTCATGTTTAGCTGGACACTTTCAGGATGAATCTGGCTCAACGTTTTGCAAACGTTGCTCTCACAATCGGACAAGTGGAATTGGAAGTTCATCGTTAGAGCATTGCAAGTGCCTTCCAGGCTTTTCTGATATCAATGGTTCTCATTGCGATCAATGTCCATCGGGAATGTTTCAACCTCACATTGGTGCTTCGCAGTGTATGAGTTGTGATGCTGGATCATTCCAATCGCTTCCTGGACAGACGTACTGTGAATGTTGTCCACCAGGAACTTTCCAAAATTCATCAGGTGGTCATTCCTGCTTGCCGTGTGAGGAGGGAAAATACAACGATAAGAGCAATCAGACATTCTGCCAAAATTGCGCAGCAGGATATTACAAGAATTGGACCGGAGAAGGAGAATGCACTGAATGCAAAGAAAATACAACATCCAAAATCGGGAGCAAAATTGAATCAGATTGCAAATGTAAGCCAGGTTATGAAAGAACAAACAATACATGTCAACAATGCAAAACGAATTATTACAAAAATACGCTTGGAGACACCTTGTGCGAACAATGTCGAGAAAACATGCAAAGCACTCAAGGGAGCGACGCGGTCGAGGCGTGCAGGTGCAACGCGGGCTACACGGGGCAGGACGGCGGGGAGTGTAGGGCGTGCAAGGCGGGGACGTACAAGAGCGAGGCAGGGTCGGCCAACTGCACGGCCTGTCCGGGCAACGCCAGCAGCCCGCCAGGCAGCGACGCGGTCGAGGCGTGCAGGTGCAACGCGGGCTACACGGGGCAGGACGGCGGGGAGTGTAGGGCGTGCGAGGCGGGGACGTACAAGAGCGAGGCAGGGTCGGCCAACTGCACGGCCTGTCCGGGCAACGCCAGCAGCCCGCCAGGCAGCGACGCGGTCGAGGCGTGCAGGTGCAACGCGGGCTACACGGGGCAGGACGGCGGGGAGTGTAGGGCGTGCGAGGCGGGGACGTACAAGAGCGAGGCAGGGTCGGCCACCTGCACGGCCTGTCCGGGCAACGCCAGCAGCCCGCCAGGCAGCGACGCGGTCGATGCGTGCAGGTGCAACGCGGGCTACACGGGGCAGGACGGCGGGGAGTGTAGGGCGTGCGAGGCGGGGACGTACAAGAGCGAGGCAGGGTCGGCCAACTGCACGGCCTGTCCGGGCAACGCCAGCAGCCCGCCAGGCAGCGACGCGGTCGAGGCGTGCAGGTGCAACGCGGGCTACACGGGGCAGGACGGCGGGGAGTGTAGGGCGTGCAAGGCGGGGACGTACAAGAGCGAGGCAGGGTCGGCCACCTGCACGGCCTGTCCGGGCAACGCCAGCAGCCCGCCAGGCAGCGACGCGGTCAAGGCGTGCAGGTGCAACGCGGGCTACACGGGGCAGGACGGCGGGGAGTGTAGGGCGTGCGAGGCGGGGACGTACAAGAGCGAGGCAGGGTCGGCCAACTGCACGGCCTGTCCGGGCAACGCCAGCAGCCCGCCAGGCAGCGACGCGGTCAAGGCGTGCAGGTGCAACGCGGGCTACACGGGGCAGGACGGCGGGGAGTGTAGGGCGTGCGAGGCGGGGACGTACAAGAGCGAGGCAGGGTCGGCCACCTGCACGGCCTGTCCGGGCAACGCCAGCAGCCCGCCAGGCAGCGACGCGGTCAAGGCGTGCAGGTGCAACGCGGGCTACACGGGGCAGGACGGCGGGGAGTGTAGGGCGTGCAAGGCGGGGACGTACAAGAGCGAGGCAGGGTCGGCCACCTGCACGGCCTGTCCGGGCAACGCCAGCAGCCCGCCAGGCAGCGACGCGGTCGAGGCGTGCAGGTGCAACGCGGGCTACACGGGGCAGGACGGCGGGGAGTGTAGGGCGTGCAAGGCGGGGACGTACAAGAGCGAGGCAGGGTCGGCCAACTGCACGGCCTGTCCGGGCAACGCCAGCAGCCCGCCAGGCAGCGACGCGGTCGAGGCGTGCAGATGTAATTTTGGGTTTTTTGGTCAATTCGATTCTGTTTGTACTCCATGTTTTCCCGGTACGTATAAATCTGCTTTGGGATCACAGGCTTGTTCAAATTGTCCATCTCATTCAACAAGTGGCTTGGCCTCCACTAAACGTTCGGATTGTGCTTGTGTTCCTGGATTTTTTTCATCGTCCATTGGCTCAGATCTGACATGCAGTCCTTGTTTTACTGGCACGTACCAAGATAAGTCTGGATATTCATTTTGTTTCACTTGTCCTCACAATTCTTCTTCTTTGGAGGGCAGTTCAAGTCTTGACAAATGTCTCTGCAAGCCCGGATATTTTGGGCCACCTGAAAACTGCATTGAATGTCCTTTTGGTACATTCAAGAATACTTCAGGCTCTTTCGAATGTTTCAATTGTCCTCCGTTCTCATATTCCGATAAGGGTGCAACAGATGTTACAGCGTGCAAATGTAATCTTGGATTCTACAGGGGTGGTAATGATTTGTCATGCATTGCATGCAAAGTTGGAAAATACAAGGACTTTCTTGGTGATCAGAGTTGCACTGCATGTCCAACGTATTCGACCTCTTCGACAGGCAGTGTAAATGCAAAAGATTGTACTTGCATCGAGGGCTATTTTGGACCCCCTGGCGGACCTTGTATTCAGTGTGGTTATGCAAAGTACAGCGATGCTCTGGGATCATCAACCTGTACAAGTTGTCCTGATAATTCGTGGGCTCCGCAAGCAAGTGCACGAAGATCTGCTTGCATGTGTATCGCGGGGTACACTGGTCAAGATGGTGGACCATGTAATGCATGTCCCGAAGGAAAACACAAAGAATCCAATGGCTCAACACCGTGTTCATCATGCAGCCATCTTGCCACAACCATCTGGAATGCTTCGCAAGAGATTTGCCTGTGCAATGCCGGCTACACTGGTTCAAACAACATGTGTATGGCTTGTTCCCCAGGCAAGTACAAAAACACCATAGGATCAGGTGATTGTCTTGCATGTCCTGCTCACACCATCTCGTTGAATGCAAGCAGCGATGTAGCACAATGCATTTGTTCTCCAGGTTACTTCCAGAAGAATGGTCAATGTATGCCATGCAGTTTCGATACGTACAAAGCAGTGGCAGGTAACGGAGAATGTGCCATGTGCCCGGTGAATTCTGGCACATTATCCGACGGAAGTCACTCGATTGACCAATGCTTTTGTAAGCCAGGCTATTTCGGATCGAATGAAGCTTGCTCAGCTTGCCCCGCTGGGACGTATAAGACATTGTTGGGTACTTCAGGGTGTTCGATCTGTGAGAACTTCACAACCTCGAATCCTGGCAGTGTTTCAATCAGTGATTGTGTATGTATAGAAGACTACTTTCTTGAAAACATGCAATGCAAACCGTGTTTACCCGGCAGTTATAAGAATGTAAGTGGAAACGGACCTTGCACTTCTTGTGATAAGTTGTGGTCGGTCAAGTGCTTGCCTGTGATCAAATCGGTCAACCCTCAATTTTGCGAAGCGGAGGGTGGAAGCATGGTGTACTTTGAGCTTAGTTCTGGTGCAAATCAGATCTCTTGGATACGTTTTTCAGAAACCCAGACACGTTCCACTGCAACGTTCTTGAGTCCGACTTTGATTGCTGCGATATGTCCTGCTTCAGATGGAAAATTCGGAGCGACTTTAGGGTTACTTCTTGCTTCAGATCTTCAGCCAATTTCAAGATTTTCATTTTCTTACTTGACTCCAAGGCCAATCGTTTCTCCCCAAAATATCTTGAGAAACGGGACTGTAGTCAATGCAACGTTTTCTTTCTGGCCAGAAGGATTCCCGAAATCGTGCGGATTGTCATTCGGACCAGGATCTGACTGGGATTACCATGTTATGAAAATGGACACAATTTACCGCGCAAGTGGTCTCCTCAGAATTCTCATAAAATCAGCCCAGGCACAGCTCAGCTTCAATTGTAGTGGTCAGTTGATTGATACACGGGTTGTGGTCAACGTTTTTGACAATATGGTAGTTTCTAACATTATCAATCGGAATGGAAAATGTACAATCACAAGCAGATGTAGTCTATCTATCGTTGTCTCCAATCCCTCTCCCATGTTGCAAGCAGGAAACATAGCAGTCAGCATTCACGGCACAAAGTACTCCACCAGCTTTGAAGGCCCTCAATATTCCATCTTGACGCAGGTACGTGCATTTGTTTTCCCTAGATAGCAGATTTTGAATGACTCTTTGTAAAACAGGTACAGGAAGCCCAAAGCGATTATGCAATTGTTACTATCGATATTCCTCCCTTGCTTTCATTCGATACTTTCATCTGTACGATGCATCCCACAAGTTTCTACCAAGATCCAGTCATGGATCAGATCGCTTCATTTAATCTTCCAATTGCAATACCGGCTGCTGAGATTCTGAGCATTTCTCCTTCGTCAGGACCGATTTTGACAGAGACCGTCGTCTTGATCGTACTGAGTTCCTTTCCAATCGCTGCAGACTTCAAAGTGACGGTAGCAGGGAATTTAATGCCCAAACCTGAAGTACAATTTGCAGATGAATCAGGGATATCTTTGAAGGTATCATTGTATTCTGAGCAATCCGGAATTCAAAACGTCATCGTATCATCCTCTGGAATATCGGCAAACACGAGTTTCCTTAGCTTGATGCCTCAATTTAAAGCAAATTGTTTAGGAAATTGTTACATTGTAGACTGGGCTGAGACAGAGCTTCAAGTTGCGGTATATGGCTTTCCCATAGAATTGAACCATTCAATTTGGATTGTACAGGGAACAGAAAAAACAAGATCTTCTGTCTCTGCATCTGTCCCCGACAATGGAGCCAACATACTATATGTACAAGTTTCTTTTTCGGATGCTCTCGAGAATGCCTATGATACAACTTGTTTTCGTGTTTCACAGACTCATTTTGATTACAATGCATTTTTTTGCACTCAGTCTTACAGGAAGCCTCGCATAAGTCGCTTGAATTTCAACAATTTGGGAAACAGCCTGAGCATAACTTTCGATCAGGTTGTGGATATCAGCTCAGAGATTAATGATTGTGCAAAGTATTTCCCAAAGGCTAATCTCACCAGTTTAGGAAAAGGAAGGTTGTGCTCATGGTACGATTCCTCCACGCTTCAGGTTGTATTAGGGAGTGATGCCTCAGTCATGGTATCTCAATCCTTGCTGTTCAATGGAAACCTGAGCATGATGGGAAGGCTCATTAAAAACTCAGAGGGTATGGTTGCTCGTGTTCAGCCTCCTTCTCTTGCCTCCACACCTTCGATCACATTGGACGGTCCCTTCGAGGTTGCCTCTTGTGATTCCGCGACAATAAGAGCGACTTGTAGCTCGTCAAGACCACCCATCTTTTCTTGGAGGATACTGAATTCCGAATTTCACACAGGATTGGTGCAAAACGTGACAGGAGACACAGTAGCTTTGAAGGGTATCTACCTTCAGTTGGGGATCAGTTACCAAATCGTTGTCACAGCTTACACATTTTTGGGGGTGTCTGTAACCAGCAAAGTTCACTTGCTTCAAAGAGCTGCTGAGCCAGTGCCCCTTGTATCTATTGTAATGCCACCTCCACCGTACAAGAGGCCAAATTCCTTCTACGTAACTGCCAAGTCTGAATTTTCTTCCTGTGCTCCAAGCAGAGCGACTCTCAACTATACCTGGTTGCTCTACAATTCACAAAGTTCCAACTCATCGATACAAGCAAAAGGTCCTGAAATGTTGATAAGCACGATGAACCTGATCCCTGGGTCTTCATACACAATATCACTTCTGGTGCAGTCTGCCTTGAGCTCAAGTCTGGTACAGCAGACAATCACCATTGCACGTTCTGGGGTCAAAGCGCTGATAAAGGGAGGAAATCGTACAGCCTACAGAAATCAGGCAGATTTTCTCATAGATGGATCAGCATCGTATGACATGGATTACGTGGGCATAACGGCGGGCTTGAGCTTCGAATGGACATGTGCTGTAGGAAATGGCCCCTGTCGCTATCTAAATGGCTCAAAGTTGATCCTTCCTTACGTGCCATACCTCAACCTCAACCTCTACAGTCTGAATCTTCAAGGCACTAGTGCTTTGCAAATCACATTGATGGTGAGTAAAGGTGCATACTTCGATTCGCAAACAGTCATCTTAGAGCTCTCCGACGCCCCCGTCCTACCAGTTGAGATATCTAGTAGTGTCAACAATCAACTGTGGGTATCTTTGAAGGCAGTGCCAGTGACAAACAACGCCAAGTATTCATGGAATGTCAAAGATTCTGCGAATAACCTCATGAATCAAGTCTTGACCAAAAACAATGCATGCCCAGCCGGTATAGATTCATATGACCTGGTTATCTTGAACCCTTCCAAATTCTTGCCGCGCGGAAAGTATGCAATTTCCGTCGAAATGCGATATGACAATCTGGTTGGAACTGCCTCGATACCTTTCAGAGTGACATGGCCGCCCTCTGGTGGTCAATGTGCGGTCAGTCCTACCTCGGGGGTAGAGCTCGAGCAAGACTTTCAAATCAAGTGTATCTCATGGACCTCCGATGATTTGCCCTTGTCATATCAATACGGCCTTGGTCGGATCGGTTCAGCAGAGATTTCTTGGACGCCTCAATCGTACTTGAACGTACACTCTGCAATCTTGACAAACGGAGATTATGGTATGGTTGCGTCGATCATCGACAATCTTGGAGGAGCTTCTCTGTCGGAAACGACGAACATCAGGGTACGGCAAAAAGAATTTGCAAATGGGACAAACTTTGAGGACGAGCTGTTTGCAAACATTGCGAAGGCGATAGATCAGTTCAACAGCCTTGGATTGCTTGGGCAGAGTTTGCAACTTTCCAATAGTGCCCTTCTCAGTTTGCAGGAAAATCAAAATCGCCGCCTGTTGGCATCGTCCTTGGCTTATCGGATGCGTGTGAGAAACATGCTTCTTGCAAAGATGGCAGGCGGAACAGTCAACGACAAAATGAACACCAGGACGATGTCATCATCCCTGGAGACAGTAAGCAATGCACTGCAACAACCTTCGGAAATCAGCCCGAATGGATGCTCAGACGTGGGACAACTGTTGGGGACCTGTACGACGTTCATGACTGTTGACTTCTTGCGTGGCGATGGGATCTTTGCTTTTCTCTCTTCGTTCGACGCATACCTAATCACAGCCAAGAACTTTGACAAACCTATGAGACAAGCCTCTCTCATCTCGGTGTTGAACAACGTGCTGAATGCTTCCACGTTATTGTCGACCTCGATGGTGCAAACTGAGCAAGCTTTTCATCAGGCCCTTGCCATGTTCACGGTGCAGGTCCAGCGGTGCGGAGTCGACCTGAGCCAAGAAGAAGTCAATCTAATGGAGCAAAGGGTGTCTGTTGATTTCGGGGCTTTCAGGGCCTTGTCAAACCTGAGAAGCCAAGACTTGTCTATCACGCTGGTTCACACGAAGGAGTTCTGGTTCTTGGATGACTTGTACAACCTGGGCTATACTGTTGTGTCAAACCCTTCAGTCTTGTATTACCTCTACTCCCTGCCAGACCTGAAAATGGTGTGGGACTGCAAGGGTTCCGACTCGCCCTGTTTCAGCGTTCAGGTAGATATGAACCGAAGTACAGCTGAACAAGCCCATGATCTCTTGCTCAAGTGTGTGCTGTGGAACGCTCAGAGTGCAGCATGGGACTTCAAGGCCTGCACGTTGGGATCCATCTCTCTACAGGCAGAGTCAGCGACAGCCCAGTGCCTGTGCAACAGCGTGGGCTCAGCCTTGGTCATCCAAGAGAACCTGGACGCCTCCGGATTCTTCAACATCAACAACAAGTTCAACCTGCACCATATTTTTGAGTGGCTGCTCCTCACTATCATCGTTCACTTTTGTGTGGCGACCTTCGTCGTCGTGGTCACCTTTCGTGGAACTCTCAACTCAATCCTCTCGTCCTCGTCCTTGAACACTGGCCGTCCTCACCATCGCAGGGCTTCAGACCGGAAGATGCTCTTCCTCGAGTATGAGATCAAAGGAGAGCTGGGAATGTTGCAACATGTCAAGGAACCAGGAGGGCAGGAAGAGGAGGAGCATAGACGCTCTTCTCCAGCTGAGCACAACTCAGTGAGTTGTACATGCTGCAAACTGAACAGACAGACAGTCAAGTTTTCCACGCAGGATGCTGCGGGGAGCCATGCTGTCTCCTCCTCCCCATCCCAGTGGTTTGAAGAATGCCAGGTCGTCTCGTCTCCTCACACAGTCGTCGAGCGGAGGCAGAGAATGACGCTCAGGTTTAGGAAGAGTCAAGTCGCTGAGCCCGTCATGTTGTCTGAATGATAACCCACTACAACTAGTCTATCAGTGCCTGATTGATCTTGTTGGATGTACTTGACTTACACTTTGATATTGATTAAACGACACAACATACTGCTCTGCGTTTGAGTGACTGAGCTCACCGGGGGCCCTACTGACGGATCGCATGCCAGCCGTGCAAGTCAGATGCGGCGCCGAGTTACTAGTCACTTAATCCTTTTATTGACTGAAAAAGAAAGGCGCGAAAACCGCTACTCCAACCACGATGTAGTACGTGGGACGAAGAGGAGGCCTTCCTAGCCGTCTTGCTAAGGTCCTCTCATGTCTGGATGCTTGGGTTTCACATCATAGCATACAGTCTATCTCTCATGTGCTCCTCCGAATTCTGGTTTCGTGTGCATTAAACTCGGTCTTGAGCAAAAACTGTCTTGTTGCAACTGAGGTTGATATGGTGTCTGCATTACTTTGACACAGTACAAGTCTAACAAACTTGTGCTCCCTCACCTACTGCCCGGCCATCAACCGGGTCTGCCTGGCCGACTGAGTGGTCCAATGGTAGCTGACTCCGTGACAACCAGTTAACATCTCTGGTCATCGGTATTTGCGGTTACACCCAAGTCAGCAATGTCCGGCAGGCCGCCCAGCTACGGTGAAGCGAAGAGGATGCCGGCGGCTGGGGGACGCGTGTACGAGCAGTATGTGCCTGACGATGCATCTAGAGTCGTGCGAAGAGCATGCGAGCATTCTGAGTGCCCCGTGTGCTACGAGGAGATGTGGAAGGCAGCGTCAGGGGTGTTCGTCAACCCCTCCGGCAAGAGGACCTGTCCGCACTTCTTTCACCTCAGCTGCGCAAGGCAAGTCGGCGAGCAGTCTCGAGGAGGGAAGCACTGTCCTCTCTGTAGGGCTCAGTTCCAGTCGGTTGTCGAGGTCCCGGCAGTTGACCGCGACCCCGACGCCTGGTTTAGCCTCGTTGATCTCAATGGCGACCAATCCTTGTCTAAGGTGAGCTAGCAAGTCTGAAGCTCAGCATGTGCTGTTGGTGAAGAAAGGGCAGGCAGAAATAAGAGCCGTCCTCCTTGCCCAGCTCAGGGTTGACCCCGTTATGCTGGATGAGCAGCTCGGCTCCTACTTCCGTCAGTGGGACTTTGACAGTGAGGCGCCTGGAATGCAGGTTGACATCTGACAGTGGGGCTGTAGGGAATCAGCTGATTACCAAAGACGAATTCTTGAACCCGTCTCAAGGTCTCCTCGCCTTTGTGAGGGAGAATGTTCGAAGGCAGAAGGTGGGAGGGGGTTGAGGGTCGATGGAAAATGGTCAGCGGTTTGCAGGAGGAGGCGATACCGGACATCCGAAGGGATAAGCTCGCATGGTTCGAGTACTTCGACGAGGACAAGACGAGCTCGCTGGAGTTCGAAGAAGTCGTTCGAGGTCTCAGCAAAACATTCGGCATGGGGTCCAACGTAGAGGTGAGATGAGATGCGTTAGGGGAACATACATGGTTAGTCTGAAACCCCCAGCAGAAGATCCAAAACCTTCGTGAGAACCTGAGGGTGATTTGGGGAGTCTTCGACAACGGTAGAGCCCATGGTTGATACTCCATCCTCACATTCCTGTCGTCAGATGGCAACTCAAGCATTGACAAGATCGAGTTCCTCCGACCCTCCGACGGCCTGGCCGATACGGTCGTGGCGACTTTGACGCACTCCTGAATGTCCTCCTGGCTGGCATGCGCTTGAAGGACGAGAATATGAACGAGGAGCAAAGACATCTTTCTGTCAAAAAAGGTTTTGACGTTTGACATGTGACTTTGTAGATATCCATGGCTTGCTCTCGTCCAAATCTGTCAAGATCGCCACACGATAATCTTCTTGAACTAGATAATGGTCCATGTATTCCTCAGAGACTGAGATGTTCTCATGAGTATGATACCGAGATGTGGCAAGGACATGCCTACAAGTTACAGGTGGAAGAATCACACCAACCTTGGTCCGAGTTCTCGCTAATTTCCTAAAAGATCCTGAGGATTTTAGATCTCCACGAGCACTCAGCGAGGCAATTTCACAGAATCTTTATCAAACACTGATGTCTGCATTCTTACCGTTGGAATTCCTCTCTCTTTCAGGACGCAAAAGCATCCACACTGTAGTTTCAACCCCGTCAACCTGCTGCACCTCCTTGGCCTCCGTGCTGACTGGAGCCCTGACAACTTCGACCCGCTACGATTCTTCTATGTTATCGTCACAGGAGGCGAGCCGTGGAATGATTCCCCAGCTCCGGTCTCGCAGCGAGGTCCGTCAGCATAGCCGGAGTGACGAAGTTGCTGGCCTGGCAGAAGCCGGGGGACGGCAGCTTGGAGTTCTTGTACTTGTAAATGTGGGAGCCCGGCAGCTGCAGCATGGCCTCGTCGAAGGCTTTCAGGATCCCCTGGTTCAGAGCCTCGCAGTCGTCCACAAACACCTGCCACTTCCCCTTCATGTGCTTGCTGATGACCCCGAGGTCCGACTGAACTCCATTGTAGGAGTGCTCCCCGTCGATGACGACGAGGTCGCAGAGGAGGCTGTTCTGCTCGAAGAAAGAAGGGACTGTCTTCTTCGAGTCTCCCCACATCACCTGCAACCTGCCCGGGAACTCCTCCGACAGTTTCTTCGCCACCACCTTGGCTGCGCTGTAGACCCCAAGGTCCCAGCCGTAGTACCGCACGCGCGGGTCGCTGAGGAGGAAGAGGGAGGCGCTATGTCCGCCATTGAAACCTGTTTCGCACACATTGATCGTGTCCTCCTTGAAGAGCTTCAAGGTTTGCGAGTACAGGAACATCTGGAAGTTGTTGGTAGCCACGTTGCCCGTGTACTGCGTGTTGGTCTGCTTTCTCCAGTCCTCAATCTTGCTGAAGTAGTCGAACACGGCAGGAGGGATCTTCGCCTTCGACTGGAGGTTCTCCTCCGACGACACAACCCTCGAGACGGTCAGTCCTGTGCGCGCCATGGGCGGATGGGAGGGGGCAGTGCCAGCAAGCTGGGAGGGGACGCCTGAGGGCACTTGGACTAGGGGAGACTTGACGGGCCTCTGTGTCATTCTTGGCATCAAAAGTCGGAATGACACGATGAGGACGAGGATGAGGATAACTTGGAAGATCCATGGAGCCCACCGGCCTCGAGACGCGAGCGCGCGGGAGGTAGGGTGGTTCCTCTTCATGGGGAAGGAGCTCGACGAGGCAAGATGCTTACCCTGTCACCCCTGCCTCTGTGCCTGTCTCCTGCTCCTGCTCCTGCTCCTGCTCCTGCTCCTGCTCCTGCTCCTGCTCCTGCTCCTGCTCCTGCTCCTGCTCCTGCTCCTGCTCCTGCTCCTGCTCCTGCTCCTGCTCCTGCTCCTGCTCCTGCTCCTGCTCCTGCTCTGCCTACCCGTCCTCTCCCTCACCTCGTCATCCTTTTATTGACTGAAAAAGAAGGGCAAACCGGAAAACAAAGGAGGACGAGGATAGAGCCTACAAACCCGCCTCAATAAAATACTAGGAAACGAAGGAGGCAGCGAAAACCGCTACTCCAACGACGCAAGCGACGGCAGGCACGACAAGCAGGGCAGTAGCGCAAGGCTCCTGCGAGGAGGACGGCAAGACCCATGCGAGAGCGATACTGCCGAAACAGGCGAGCACGCCAACGATGAAAGCATTCAATTGTAACCTCATGGGGTAAGGGGGTAGTGCTGCTAGGCAAAAGACGGGCGTTTGAAAGGTTTAAAGACATGGAAACAGGAGGGTGGGGTAGTCAAACAAGGGGTACTACACAGTTCTTGGGACGCTCATCATGATCTACACACTTAATGCCCATCAGCCTGACGATCCGCCAGAAGGTCGGCAAGACAGCTGGGTAAGACAGCTGGGCAAGACAGCTGGGTAAGACAGGTGGGTATGACAGCTGGGAGCCCAGCTGTTGTCGGGACGCCTTTAGATGGGCCATGCGCAGATGCGATCGAATGCTCGTTTCTCCACCGCCTTGGGAGAGTACTTGCGATGAGGACTGACGGGCTGGGAAGAAGGGTCAGGTGGATTGGTGAAGTGCGGGAGAGCAGAGAGGGCATGTGAAATGCTGTGCTCTCCCTCCCTCTCTCCCTCCCTCTCTCCCTCTCTTCTCCTCGACCCTCTCTCCTTTCCCCCTCCCTCACTCGCCCCCTCGCACTCTTTCTTTGCTCTGACCTCATGCTCGTCCACGGGAAGGGACACGACTGGGATCGCGTGATGCTCCTGCGCCCCCTGCAGAGAGGAAGAGGAGGGAGGAGGAGAGTCAACGAGCATCTCAGCTCCTCCGAGGCAGTCGCGTGCTCACATTGGTTTTGCGACCGTCCCAGCTGACGATGTTCCGCACTCTCGCGCTCTGAGGCATGCTGCCATGGCACATCAGCATCCGGCTCCTGCAGGACGGAGGCATACCGAGGAGACATCCTGCTGTTGGCCATGGTGCGGGATGTCATGGAGCCTAGCATGAGAGATTAGTGTACCATCCTCCCTGCCTTTGTTGGAGAGAGGGAGTGAGAGCAGGAGAGGGAGAGGGAGAGGGAGAGGGAGAGGGAGAGGGAGAGGTAGAGGGAGAGGGAGAGGGAGAGGGAGAGGGAGAGGGAGAGGGAGAGGAGAGGAGAGAGAGTAGTGGGAGAGAAGAGAGGGAGAGGTAAGAGGGAACGCGTGAGGGAGACGGAGGAGATAGAGACGGAGAGGAAGGAGACGGGGTAGTTGGAGGGAGAGGGGCGCAAGGAAATCACCGTTGGCGTTGAGAGACTTGCCGTAATTCCCGGATGGCAGCCCTTCTCCTCATCAGCTCACACTCAACGTCGCGATCTCAATCACCTTTTCGCCATGATTCTGACAGGTTTGCGCGCTCCTGCCAGGGAACGTCCTTCCTAGACTTTATCATGCTGCGTGACAAGTCAGAGGAAGAGGGGGAGGGAGAGGAAGAGGAAGAGGAAGGGAGAGGGAGAGGAAGAGGAAGAAGAGGTCAGTCAGCAGCTCACCGGCCGCTACAGCTTCTCGGGTCCTCGTTCTCAATCTGAGGAGTGGGGAAGGTGAGGGATGTCAGGAGAAGGAGGGCGAGACAGCTCATGGGTTCATACTCGACTTAGCAGATCCAAGTCCTCTGCGTCCAGCTGTTGAAGAGCTCGAGTCAGCGTTTCGATGCAACGTGGTCAGAGAGATACCTGTCTGGAGTCGAGGTCGCTCTTTCTTGTAACAGGCATCTCAGGTGGCGCGGGAGCGGCAAGTTTGATGGGTTTTGATACATTCTCCTCGCATGAGATTTCGGGCAGAGACTCGTCCTGATCGAATCGCGTCAAGGGAAGGAGCAAAGAACTGGAGACGTGGAACAACAGCTGCTTACAGGATTTGACGACGCACACTCGTCATCGTCAGTTTCCGACTGCGACGGCTGCTTTCCATCCTGTGGGGCAGGGAGATCAATGGCAAGGGAGAGGGCAAGATGCTGTACTTGTGGGTTCACTTGTTGTACTTCTGACATCCACTTCCTCAACATACTATGTGCTACCTCATCCGTCATCTAAGGAGACACTCGCCATCAGCGGACAGGCAACAAAAAACAGGAAAATATGCGAGAAACCTCACACACAAAAGGAAATCCCTCTCTCCCTCTCTCTCTCGCTTACTCACCGCGTTATCGAGCTTGTTCTTTATCGACGACTCATCAGAGGACGGGGGAGTGGCATGGGATCCGGACGCACTCCTTGTAACCTTGTCGGATGTGTTTGATCTGCACGTGTAAGTCACCCCAACATTGACAGGAGCCCGCGAGTCAATCAACCTTGCAGAGAGGCTGCCAGCGTTGGGGTTGAGGAGAGTGAGTGGAATCCCTCGGAGAACCTCAACCTCGAAAGTTTCTCTTGGCGACGACATGTCAGGAGTCAGGTTGTCCTGCTACACCACGAGCGAGTCAGGGAGAGGAAGGAGGGAGTGAGCAGGGTGCGATTCTCACAGAGGAGAGGGTGTGCCTGCGAAGGTTATCAGAACGTCAAGCACCTCTGAACTCTTCCATCACCTCGCGATTAGGAGGTGGACTGTAGTGTTGAAAGGGCCAGAGATCTTGTTGGTGACCTGACGAGTCTGTCACTTCAGGACAAGGCTGGCATGCTCCTTCACCGAGGAATAGTATTCCAGCGGGTTGACATCTTTCAGATCACCCTGGTGGAGGATTTTCTCGCCGTCCACAGCCTCGATTAGATCCCCTACAGGAAACGTTGATAAGAAGAAGATGCCAGACGATGGTTTCGAAGAGCCCGAGGCTGAGGAGGAAGAAATGCAAAGGTAGAGTTGGAATTTGAGAGACAATGATCACCTGGCTTGATCCCCTTGGTGTCACATGGCCCCCCTTCCTTCACAGCTTCTACAACAAGTTGTCCACCTTTGACCTGTAAGACAGCTTCTCAACAACAACGTCCTTCAAACACAAAGCTGCCAAAAGCACCTTGAACTTCAGCCCAATCCCCCCCAGCTGCTGAGGAGCGGTGTTGGATAGATCTGAACGGGAATCAGGAAACCATGAAAGACGAAAAAGGTCCAAGAGAGCACCCAGCCTTTTGACGACGTTACTCTGCATTATGAGCCATAGTCAGTCAAAAGTACCGTTGCGACACTTCCAGGTTATTACAACCAACCTTATTCTCGAAGGATGGTATGATTATGGACACATCGGATTCCATATCCTTCCCGTTGTGTCCCTTCACCTTTTTCCTGTTGTAGCTGGTTCAGCGGTACTGCTGGGAGTTGTGTTCACACAGGCATACAAGTTCTCATCAAGGAACGTGAAGGTTTGCTCCCATTTTGCTTGCTTGGTAGAAATCACATCCCAAACCTGCAAGGGCGGTGTCAGTCATCACAATATGTTCAGCGAGAAGAACAATTCATAATCACCTTCACTTCGCAACTCCCAATATATTCATCCTTCCTTCCAAGATCCCAGTCCATGAACTTGGGTAGAAGATCAATTTCCATATACGACCACCTTCGCTGCAACTTACGTCTATTCTGACGACACTGACAGGATCCTGAAATGAGTAGTTGAGCATACATCAAACCATGTAAGCAGCTTGCCATACCGCGGCCTTGAAGGTGAAGACCTCTTCGTACTGTGCCTCGTAGGCGTTCTTCTTGGTTTCTGTCGGACGTCAGGTCCAGTAGAAGAGCACGTTGGTGCTATATCCGCACCTGTCCTCTGCTTTGCATCGTCGACGACCACGATGCAGTACGGGTCACATTTTCCCATCCGCTGTAGCCTCATATGAGCATAAGTAAGCACAGGCAGCACATCTGACATCCATCTTCGGAAGGTTTCGCACGTTCTTGACATGGATCTGTTAATGCTTTCATGATCCTGGAAAGATGAAATGCAGTCTGCAACCTTGAACTCCACCGGCCATGAGAGTTCTCCATGAAATTCGGTTATTGCAGATCCATTCACGCTAGGTGGCTGCTGTGCTGCTGCACTTTGTTCGCCATGGTCTGAGAAAATTAACGTCACTGGGTACATACATAAGCTATCAAAGAACGACGGGAGTGAGGTCAGATACCTCTGTCAGATATCCTCTCAGCCAACATTAAGCAGTTACAAATTGGTGCTTCTTGCGAGAGGGGGTAAATGTGTGCAATTGAAGTTGACAAAGCTAAAGGACGGAGAGGGAGGAAAATCGTGCTGTTCACGAAAACAATGTGGTGCACCACTTCAATCCATACGGTCACAAACAGCATCATTCACAAACATTTCCCCCCTCACTCTCCACCTTCTACTTGATTCCCGTTCCTCCTCCTCTCCTCCTCCTCCCCTCCTCTCACTCCCCTCATTGCTTACCGCTTTCGCTCCTCGCTGCCATATCAGTCCTCTTTCTGCCTCTGGTCATCCCACCCCTTCCTACTACCACCCGGTCGCACAAAGTACCACCCACGTACATGAAGTCATTTCCACCCCCTTGAGTCTGATATTTGGACTACCCCTACCTCTTGTACCAGACAGTACCCCCACCACACTAGGTTTTCAATGTCCGACTTTCTTTTTGCACTCACCCCACCCCACCCTCTGACAAAACTACCCCTGGTTATCGAAGTACCCCCTGACATCTTACCCCTACCCCCTATCTGCTATTGGTAATATACCCCACCCTGTAGGGAAATTTTGCCCTATGGGTGCAGCGACGTAGTCTTTTAGTGAAACAGGGTAGTGTATAGACCCTACCCTGGTATTCTACCACCCAATACTCAGAAACTGAGGGGTGCCTATCGATGACCCTACCTTACTACATATCCCCAATACAACCCCATAATTGTACCTTACCCGGGCCGTACCGCAACCGTTGCACGGGTGTAACCGTCTATTGATATCACTCAGTGACTGACTCTCAGTCCGATCCCCGATGCCGGGGCTCCGGGAGGCTGGCGGCCCGCCCGCCGGCCCAGGCCGTTGACGGCGCGCCCCGGCTCTCGGCCCGGGCTCCGAGTCTCTGGCCGGATGATGCCGAGTGCTCTTGAAGATGTGGATCAACAAACGTGACAAGTTCAAACTTCTTGATTCTCAATCTGTGATGGTTACGTCGTGATCACGGACAGTCTGCAACTGGCCGCTGCCGGTGTCCTGCACAAGGGAACGGATCAGTCTTCCAGTGCAGTCTGCTGCTAATGTGATGATGATGGGTGAGGAGGAGGTGGCTGACCTCTCGCAGAACCTCGTTGATAGAGTCGATCGTGTTGGGGTTGACCCGGTTCAGAATCTGATCGAGGATCTCCTGCAGTCATTGAAAGGGCATCAGCAGGTGAAAGCAAATCGATGATGATGGAGCTTCCAGACCTTATTGGTGGTGCAAAATTGCCCTGGGAAGCCACGGTCATTCGAGGCCGAATCAGGTCGATCAGCTCACCGTATGCATTCTTGAAAAACTCCACGTAATTTCGCTTGTAGAACGCCTCCTGTGACGCAAAGGATGCTCAGAGGAAAAGGTTGACGCAAGGGATAATCAGGGGGGACTGTCAGTCGGAGCCGTACGTTGAGCTCGTAGTAATCGTGCACTTCGATCTCGTCGTCGGAGTCCTCTGCACTGCGGGTCAGCCCTAGTGATACATCATAGGGGTACAAGAGCACCGTCAGAGTCCCTGCTCTCCTCGGAATCGTTCTTCGCCAACTCCTGCTTGAAGATCGCATGAGTCACGCAGGAGCTCGATACATCCTCTCCCTCTCTCTCTTTCCTTCTTTCGGAAGGTAGGACTGCTCGAATCCATATCCTGCCAGACATTTCAGGAGAGGGATCGGGCGAGCGGGACAGCAGCACCCATTCATCACTCAGAAAGTAGTCGGAGTAACCAAAGTCCGTCTCAGGGTAGAGGTCGCTATCTCTCGAGCTTTCGTCCTGTATCAAAGTAGTTCATGACACAAGCAGTCATCGGGCCACACTCGTACAGAGCCCGCGGACAAGGAGCTTTGAGACTGCATGTTTCGTCGCCTCTGCTTGACACTCTGAAGAAGTTCAAGTCAGAAAGCTCATCAGTGAGCTCCAGTTCAGACCAAGAGCTCCTTGATGACGTCGACAAGCTTCTCAAGCAACACGTGAAAGTTTTCTCGCAGGTATTCTTACAGCAGAATCAGTTGAGGGCACCAGGATCCTCCTGCAACTTACGAGGCAGCACGTTGAATCCGAGGGAGAGGACGGAGGACATGGCTGAAAGTAGCCAACCCAGTGAGCTTATCCTCGCCAGGGTGGATCGAAAGGGAGCGGATATGGAGCAGGGTCCAGACATACCATATACGAAAATCTTGCGATCATATTGTCGTGGGGTGACTGCCTTGTCGTTGAGCCGGTCGAAGGCGCTGAAGACAGTTTCGAAGAAGATCTGTGGAAAGACATGGTTGAGGGATAGCAGGCCACGTCATCAGCCTGACCTTGAGGTTGCCCTTGGAGTCCAAAGCTTGCAAGGCAATCGACGGGTTGTAGTAGAGCATGTGGAGGGAGAGCCTGACAAAGTGTCAAACGAGCGGTGTGAAGACTTGAGCTCGCCCCCACCTGTGCAAACTCAACTGGAAGCCCTCCGAGGTTGAGCCCCTCTGATAATTCGAACAGATCAGCCCGTTCGCAATGTCGTCTACATATCCATCGACGTATCCTCCTGCTTCATGTTGAGAGGCGGAGGGGAGGGAGTATCGGAATAGGCTTACCAGACTCATCCTTGCAGTTCAAGAACATGAAGCTCAAGAGCGAGGCTGCACGAGGACAGAAAGCTGACATGGTCGTCAGACCAGCACTCTGTCCAGTACAGCAAAGTTGCGCACTTTCAGCTTCTGGAATATTACAGAGATACTTGGCAGCGGCCGTGTAGACCATCTTGTGTCTGTGTCAATTCTTCCAACACAAATGAGAAGATGAAAAAAGTTACATGCACATTCATAGGATCAGAAACAAATCTCTTTGTGCTGTGCATGTAGTTTGAAACAACACTGAAAGCGTAGTCAGAATGATCATTCTTCATCAATGGTGCTCTTGCATACCTGTTAAAGTTGTCGAGCACTGAATAGCCGACTCTATGAAACGTCTCGCAAAGAGGTTTGAAGAGATTCCAAACAGAATCCGTGATTGACGGGGCACAATAAGTCAAGTAGTTCAAAATTTCCTTTCGACCAAGTCAGAATGTGAGGAAAAGCAAATTCGTCATCATCGCTCTACCACTCCATCTGCAATGAATTGTCCCATGCTCTCTTGATTCGAAAACATTCTATTCAACACTTTCAAAATCTCATTGTCGATCTGAAAGCCAAACGACTCAATTCATAGTCGGATTGATCATTTGATAGAGCAATGAAGCACCTCTCCATATAGGTGAGGCAAATCCTTCATGGCATTCAAGAGGCTCAACAACGCTGAGATTGAAACGGACAATAAGACAGTCTTGCTCAAGTGCGCGGCTTCAAAATTGAGATCAGCCAGAATCAGTGAACAGAAACATCACTCTCACATTCAGAACTGTCCAGGATAGTCTGGCACAGATTCTTGCAGATACTGGATGCAAGAGGGAGGACCTATAAAGAAGGTCAATCCCATGAGCATTTCAATGTAATACTTCACTTCTTCAGGAAATCTCTCCACCATGAAAGCTGCAACTGATACAACTTCATCGTGTTGAATTGACTGCTACAAGGTCAGCTTTGGAGATTGTGGAGAGCGAATTTTGACCTGCATGAGAGAAATGATGTTTGGTAGGACTTCAGCAATAAGTGGACGAAACTCTTCCAAGTCCTGTACCGAAACAATTCTTCAGAATCGTACAGGAAACAACAACGAAACTGTAGATTGCATGACAATCTTCTTACATCGGCAGATTCCATGAGATTCTTCAATGACAAAGCTGCTTCATACTGCACAGGAACCTCGGAGTCTTTGAGGCATTTTGCCACCTGCAGTGATGAAGGAGGGGGCACATCAATATGACCAACCTCTACAAATATTCCAGAAATAGAAGATCCAGAAAAAAACGACAACGCAACCGATCAGTATCCTCTGGTACCTTGCGGACTATTGAAGGAAAGCTGCTCATCTTATACCATCTGCTCACTTCATGTTAGAAGTTCTTCGTTTGCACCCTAAAGGCGACCTGTCATACTCTCCGACAATCCAACAAGCACATGCTCGAAGGTGTGGTACGTCTGACTCAAGATCCTTTACAGCATACTTCTTGATGATTGAGATGATCTATCAAAATGGAATCACTTCGCTCCGAGATCGAATAAACTCGATGATGACTGCTGCTACTACTGTCTTCGCTTACCTTGTCATAATATTTCCCCTCGCGCGCGTATGAAACTTTCATCGCCCCAATTGCATAGAAAATTCCTTCCTTCAAGCAATGATTCCTCTCCTAAAGGACCACCATTACACATCCATTGTGACATAACAGAGTAATTTCCTCAGGCTCTGCGTCGGCATACGCTGTCAAAGACATTTTACAGTAGGACAAGAGTGTAGAAAGCGTCCTGCTCAAAGTGAGATAACATCATAGGCACTCAGTTTTTCTGACTTCGAATGCTCGTCAATCAAATCCATGAGAAAGTGCCTTGCTGCAATCCGAGGGTTGTACATTTCCTCCTGCTTCGTTGTCAAAGTCCGCCTCCTATCTTGTTCCTCTTTCTCGACTCCCTCTCGCAGCAATATCTACCTGATCGTCGTACTTCTTCATAATGTATTCCACCGGATCCTCCCGCCAAAGATTCTCATCATGTGCTCCATGCCACATCGCAGGCACCACAACATGGTAGAACAGTGGTTTCAAGTTGGGTTTGAGCACGTTCCAGCATTTTCGAACTTTCTGACATTCCGAGAGGAGTCCAAAACAATCCGAATGAACCTGATGGCAGTGAAAAATCTGTGGCCACCTCTAAAAGCCATTTACCTTCTTGGGAATGAAGTTTCCATTGAAACTCTTTTCCATGAGAACGACAACAGTCTTCATGACTTCTGGGATGCACGACTGTAATACCTGTTGCGATGCATGAGTCGACACCAAATTTAAGAGATCCTGTTCTATCGTTTGAACCTTGAAGAAAGAATCATATGCTTTTCTTGCTTTGGTGTCACATTTCTTGTAGAATGACGTCGCCTTTGTGAAAAACCTCACCTGGTATCAGCAGCAACAATATCAGTATGCATCATCGTTTGAAAATATCGTAGCTCTACCGCCCATTTCTTTGGAAGCCAGAACTGGATCAGAAAATCGTCTTCTCCTGTTGGTGGGAGCTCTCGTTGAATTACAGTAGCCAAAAACCTTCAATCTCCATCAACAACACCAGATGCTTGATCATGGCGAATGCACTAACCCAGTAACAACGTCTGACTGATCTTTCCATATGGAAATGTCCTGATTTGGTTCCGCTTCTTCGCTCCAGTCCCAAGAAGGATTGGCACGATAAAGAATCTGCAGGGCATTCCCAACCTTCAGAACCGGCACTCAGTTTTGTTCTTTTTCACCTTGCAAATCATCTTCAGCACAAGGGCACCATGGGGGCTAGCCACAGGTCCATCGATTGCTGCTTTGCCAACAGTCATCATCTGCCATGGTTCCATAGTTACCATCGATATCTTGTGACCAAATAGAGTCAACCGGAATGAAAAGCTCGTAGATAAGAGGGGAAATCTTGTCTCGAGGAAGACCGAGTTCCACCTGAAAAGAGTCTCAATAGAGCCAAGTGACATGAATCACATTGTTTTGCACCTTATAGATCACATCTAGAGCAGCACACATTTGAGGTATTGAAGCAGCTCCCAGTGTCAAATATTTCTTGAGCTGTTGAGAAATCAATCACTAGGGATCTATTGTGAAAACACGAGAATACCTGACCCACAGCCTGAGGTATCCAATCTGCAGACTCTGTCTCTGCCATGAACTTCAAACAATCCGCTAGTAATCTGATTGAAAGGAATGAGAAAGGTCGTCAATAGCTTTGAAGAAAACCTTTTCAATTGATCAGATTCAAGGTGAATGACAGTTTCAACGATGTGTTGACGAATGATCAATCTGTCGGCATCAGAAACTCTATACTGCAGAGCATCGCTATCGCCTTCCGCCTGTTCTTTACTCCAGGCCTTCTTCATGCAATTCTTGAAATAAACCGCGGCGGACATACGAACCTGACATTTAATGTCAGATAAAACTATGAACTTCATCCGCGTTTATTACCTCCACGCTCACAGCTGATGTGGTAATGATTTTCAAGAGGCATGGAAGAAATCCAGGCTTTTGCCTCAGAATGTCCAAATGCTGGATTTATCGTGCATCAGATTCTATGGAAGCACCGTTTGAAATTGTCACCTTCTCAGCTTCCTGTCGAATATTCTGATCACTTCGTAAGGTTGCGGCCAGTAAATCATGCATGACCTGAGCAAATTCAGCTACCACAAACATCAACGGTGAATCTCTCAAGTTTCCACACTTGCAACATCTGCAGCTCATTCATGTTGTCCCCGCCGTGACTTGCCGCCTGCTGCATTGACATGTCTGATCCTCCACTGCCAAGTAGATGTCAGAGATTGAATGCTTCCTGTTAACATGGCACCGTAGTTGGAGAGCTCCACGAACA
The DNA here is from genome assembly GCF_000315625.1 of Guillardia theta CCMP2712. Lineage (NCBI taxonomy): Eukaryota > Cryptophyceae > Pyrenomonadales > Geminigeraceae > Guillardia > Guillardia theta. The sequence continues at coordinate 332,479 of NW_005434613.1, forward strand.
ATAGCAAAAGTTTTTCTGTTGGGATGCTGTGTCTTGATGAAACCATGCTCCCTAATCATTCGAAGATGATTTTCCCTCCCATTTCCTGAATATATAATCCCTATCAAAAGGTGTATGACAAACAGATTCCTCCAGGAAATCATGGATTCTGATTGTTTCCGGAGTCTTAATGTCGACCAAGGTGCTTCATAAGCTCGATGGTATCAGCGTTTAGTCCGGAATGGTGGACATTTTCAAGCAGAAATATGTTCAAAGGTCTGCGAAACCCTTATCTTGGACTCGTACTTGCAATGTCCTGGGTCAATATCAAATGCTTTCCACCACACCTACCCAGATAGCTTGCAATCAAACAGCTCTCAAGGCAACTGCATGAGATACGGCAACACTCATTCTGAACGAAAAAACACGTGCAGCTCCCATGTCGAAGGATGCAAGCTTCACGGACCAAACAAGACAATGAAAAAACAGACGGAACCAGCACAATCAAGAAAAGGCGGTGTTTGTGAGCGTTGAAGCAAGGGATGGGGCAAGGATGATGGCGGTAGTTGGGACGATGTGGGTTTGATCGGTGCGCACAGGGATCTTTCAACACCGCAAGGGGGGAACTGAAGAAAGAGGAGACGAGGAAGCATCTCACGAGGGAAGGAGGAAGAAGAGTGAGAGAAGATCATGTTGCTGTGGAGGAGGGGGATGGGCAGGAAGGGGGAAAGACATAAATGAGATGCGCTGCTTCCCGCCATGCGCCCTCCCTCCTTCTGGTTGTCCTAGATCTTGAAACCCTCCTAGATCTAGAACGTAGGATTCTAGATCTAGGACCGTCCTAACTAATTCATACTAATCATTTGGGCCGGGCCGGCCGGGGCGGCCGGGCCCGGCGCCGACCGTACCGTCGGAGTCGGCCCGGGCGACGGGTGACCGTACACGGCGGCATGGTCGGACCGTCTCACAGTGACTCCGCGCTGACGGAATACAAGTTTGTTAGACTTGTACTAGGCTAGTCCAAAGTCACGTAGATATCACATCGACCTTAGTTGTAACAAGACAGTTTTTGCTCAAGACCGAATTTAATGCACACAAAACCAGAATTGAGGAGCACATGAGAGATAGACTGTATGCTAGGATGTGAAACCCAAGCATCCAGACATGAGGACCTTAGCAAGACGGCTAGGAAAGCCCCCTCTTCCGAAGTTCGTCCCACACGCTACATCGGCCGCCTTGACAAACACGTAAGTTGTCTTGGTTTACAGAAGAGTTTTTGTTAACTCGGCGCTATCTGACTGGCACGGCTGGCATACGTTCCATCCTCCCCCCGAGTTTCTGAAATAGTACGTTACATCGGACGTCAGAAAGTCACACAAACAAGAGAATGTCAGCAGAGTTCCAAGTCAAGATACGATGATACAACGTCAAGTTCACAGTCATGCTGAGTGGGCAATAACCATTCAAGGATTGTCCGTTCCATGATCTTGACACGTCTCACTCAGTCCTCGGACTGGCACTACCGTACTGTATACTAGGCTATCCCGCGGGCCGCACCGTGCTCCAACACTGTGACTGGCCCTCAGAGGGGGCTTGGCACTGCATGAATCATAACAGGCGCTGGCATGTCTCAGGCTGTGTCCGATCAGGAGGGTGAGTCTGTGGCGGCGGCCCGGGCCGCCCCGGGCGGCGGGCCGCTTCGCACAGCCGCGGTCCGAGCACTAGTTGAAACCGGGCCTCAGCCTCGAATTGCCCGCATGTTTGTGGTTTGACCTCTCTTTGTTGCCCGACCATATACTAAACCTAGTCCTCGTCCTCGTCCTCGTCCTCGTCCTCTTCCTCGTCCTCGTCCTCGTCCTCGTCCTCGTCCTCGTCCTGATCCTCGTCCTCGTCCTGATCCTCGTCCTCGTCCTCGTCCTCGTCCTGATCCTCGTCCTCGTCCTGATCCTCGTCCTCGTCCTCGTCCTCGTCCTCGTCCTCTCTCCTTGTTCCGCTTGTTCTGCTTGTGCTCCTTGTACTCCTTGCCTCCTCCTCACTGCGCAGCCTTCTCCTTTTACCTGTCAATCCTCGTCCCATATGTCCTATCCTCGTCCTCTGGATTTTGCAGTGCTTCTGTTCAAGTCCATCCTTTTTTTTTTTTTTCATGATCTCGATCATACTTCTCGTGTTCCTCATCTTTTTGACGAGCTCAAGCTGTCACCAACAACACACTTCTGCTCTTACTCTGAAGTGTACTCACCTCCTCACTCTGTTTGTTCACCTTCCCATGTGTAATTGGTATGCAGAGCATCTCTTCAGCAAGAGGAACTCTACTTGATCTGATCATGTCATCAACTCCTCTTGGGTGTCACTTTGTTCCACTGCCGAGATTGACAATCATGATCGCTGCATTCTCGTGACAGACGTTCTCAGGTACATCGGCATGTCGTTCAGCGCTTCCAACGATTCTCTAAGGTCGTTGCAGTCGAAGAGGCAGAAGGAGAGGGCGACGATGAGGTGGAGGAGTGAAGCAGGAGCTCCTTCATACCTCTCAGCTTCACTGACTGATGTAAACAACAAGTCCGACAGGAAGTCGATTCAAAGATGCGTCCAGACCAACGACGGCAGCACTCAGACCTGCGAAGCATTGCTCGACAACTACATCTCCGAGAGGTTCAAGGACTTGAACAAGGTGACTTGTATCATCTTGTTGTCGAGACACTGTTCAAAGTCTACTGACTCTGCTTCCAGGCAGGAGATGCTTGTAACACTCAAACTGACCTCACCACCAAGGCAGAAACTAGCGGACCTCCTGTCCCAAGTCAACTCAAGTCGATTCTCAAGTGCAGACCAGGAGCCCTTGAGGAGACTTTGGATGAAGTCGACGCGTTCTTAGCGTCCTTGGAGAAAGACGTCTCCTCTGTATCCGACGACGCGTTCTCTGGGGACGTCAGCCTGATCTTGGACGAAAGCTGCGAAACATGCGGAGCCAGCGGCGACGAAGCCTCGAGCAGCATGTCGAAACCTCCAACAGCGAGCAAGATAGATGGCAGCTGCTCATCGCACGTCAGGTCAAAGTCGAGGTCACCTGCCAGTATCAAGAAGGAAAGCAGCAAGACTCTCCTCAACTCCACAGTCTCCTCTCGGTGTGTATGACGATATGCTCGCATTTCATTGTTAGACTGCACTGAACGATGGAGCAGGGGCAAGACTTTGTCGAGCAATGTCTGCCAGAGATCAAAGGTTTGGACTCTCGGAATGTCGCCATGTGTGAGTGAAGAGTGGTTTCAAACACAGAAGAAGGACAAACAAGAAACGAAGACTGCTGACAGAAGGCAGAAGAGCGTCAAATGGAATCAGGAAATTGTGAAAGTACTCGAGTACTCCGCTGGAACTGATAGGTATGAAGGAAGGATGGAACAGAGAGACGGTGGGAGGGAGGGTTTAGGACAGAAGAAGCAAGAGGAGTAGAGGAGGAGGAAGGGAGGGGTTTGAGGGAGGAAGGAGGAGAGATGGGGGAGGAGGCATTGGGGGGTTCATGGAGAAACGCATAACGGTCGGTTTCAGCCCTTCAAACAAGTCTATGAGGCAGAGCAGGCAGAGCTTTATCCGAAGTCTCCTGCAAGCTCCCATCAAAAGATGCAGCAAGAACGTCATAGAAGAAGCAGACAAGGGAGAGTCTGACCAAGAATCTGCTCGCCCTGTATGCATCTACTCCCACGTGATGGCTACTGACAACTGATCTAGGGCTCAGACGTCAACAACGCGGGGGACAAGCTGAAGATGCCGAGCAAGAACATGCTCAATACGACAATGAAGATCCCCTTGACCTCCATGAAGCTGCCCTTAGACGACATGGCCGAGGCCACTGTGATGGGGTTGAACGAGGAGGCAGCGGCAGAGGACCAGGGCATGTCCAGCGAGGTTTACGAGGGCCTCCAACTGACCCCATCGAGCTGCGAGGGAGAACAAAGTTTCTTGTGCTCCAGCAGCGACGAACGATCGTTGCTCCCGCAAGGGAATAAGAACCTTTCTCAGACCGAGAGGCCGGCCAAGGGCCCGTCGGAGCCGCAGGATCTCACGGGCCTCTGCCTGTGGCTGACTCTCCGAGCCGCCATGCAGCTCTCAGTGCAAAAGCGCTAGGAGCCAAGAGAACAGCACTGCCGTTCGACGTCAGTTACGTTTACTCTTATGTTGAGAATGTATCTTCCAAAGTCACTCCGAACCTCGCTGCTCATCGGGCCAAGTTGCGGCTCGCGTGTGAACGCTTACTGGTCATCCTTGTCCCCAGAATCGTCAAGGGTCCGGAAGAACCAATCCCTGCCCACCCGAGCTGCTTTTCAGCTCCCCTCATCACAATTAGCGCAACCCCCCACATCCGTCAAACTACTTGTTGTCCTGCTTCTCCTACACACGCCCGACAGCAATAGGTCCCCCGTACTTGAAGGTCGGCTGGACTCCTCCCTCCTGGAAATGGAAGCTTCAGACTGATTGTCTGGATCACAAGAATATCACCCGCAGCGCAGCGGTGTGCTTGTAGTTGCCTGCCTGACACATCTTTGCACCTAAAAGGAAGTCAATTGCTGTCGCAGGATCCCTCTTCCCCTCCTTCATCTCGTCGGAACAATAATGTACCCCTCCCAATCCTCCTCCTCCTCCTCCTCCTCCTCATTATCATAGACTCATCATCATATACCGATTCCAACCAAGACCAGGATTGTTAGACAGACTACAGGCAGGATCCATGGAAGCCTGGCAGAACATCAGCTTGAGCGAGGATGTAGATGTTGGTCGATGTTCACATGTTCATGAAGTAGACGGCTTCATCTTCCGGCTGAGCCGTGGGCTTGTGTCCAGACGCCTGACAAACTGGATGTGAGGGGCAAGGGGAGCGAGCAAGGGCGGGCACGGACAGTCAATTCATCTCCACGATTCTTGCTCTTCTTGGTCAGCTTCTCCTCAGATCTTGCCTTCTTGTCCTCATCGTGCGAATTCTTCTTGTGCTGGCTCTTAACCTGTACCCCGCTCACTCCACTCTCTCGACATCGCCATGATAAATCGCACCTTGTCGAACTTCTTCACAAACGCTGATTTGACAGACTGTACCAAGAAGAGTTACATCTCCAGCAGCATCACTTGCCTTCTCTCAACGCACAGGATTCGTGATGTCTTCCCGGAGGGACTGCGTGTGTTGGGTACGGGCGCTCTTCAAACCCTTCTCCACTAGCAGAGGGGAACCTCCGATTTGCTGGGCCACTTGGAATAGGACAAAAATCAACACCAACCTTGAATAGCAAAGTTTCATGTTCTCCAGCACGTTCAAGGTTAAATAGGAGAGTCCTCAAGCTTTGGCGTGAAGTCAACAACCCCTGTCAAGGCCAAAAGTCAATTTCATCTCCCACGATCGCGCGAGGACCCTCAACTCTTTCATATTAGATCTGCAATGCCTTTCTCCTTATGCACCCTCCCTCTCATTCACTTTCTCTTCTGATCACTTGCACGGGACCATACATATGCCACTGATAGAGGACGCTGACGCTATCCGTCATTCTACTTGGAGTGCTTCCGCTCTTTTGGGGAAGTACCCCACCTCGCAATGCTTCCCATACTTTCACAGACCTCAGCAGTGCCTGTACATTCTCCTTCTCCTTGCTGCCTACCAAAGTTTCTCGTCCTCTCCTTTGATCCTCCCATTCCTGCGCCCTTGCCTATCCCTTACGGCCCCTCCAACCCTCGATCCCTGGCTTCGTCCCTGCACGAAGCAGCAAGACACCAAGAGGACAACTAGGTGAAGCGGTCTTGTCTTTTCAGTCTTTACCTCCTTCCCTCCCCTTCCTCTGCCTCCTCTCCTGTCTCCTCCGATCTCCTTCCCCTCACCGCCCTCCTCCCTCCTCCGCTCCCCCCGCATTGTGTGGCGACGTGGCTGATCGAGACGGATGGAACCACAAATGATGGGTGACCTTTGATGGTATGAGCGGGGATGAGGACCGTCTTGTGCGTGGTGTGCTGGATGAGGGTTTTGAGCGGGGATGAGGGCAGACGGGGGCCGCTGGGCGGATTTTCGGCACATGCTGTTGCGAGGGACAGGCAGGCGGCTCCTGAGTCATGGGAGGGGGGAGGGGGCGGGAGCGCCCTTCATGCACGCCTTCAACAAGACATCGCCAGGTGAGGAGGAGAGAGGACATGGCAGGAGAGTAGGAGGGGAGGACGAGGGAGCTTGCTGGAGTGGAAAACTTTCCAGCAATGGGGTGGTGCTGAAATCGAAGACGAGGCTTCAATGCTGGCTGGTGACGTAAAAACAGGCAAACCCCCTAAGGTTCATGTAAGAGGAGAAGGAGTCTATGTGTACGATCAGGTACCTTGTGCTTGATCGGGCCAGGAGAGAGCAGGGGAGATGACGATGTACCTTGTTGCAGGAGGGAAACAAGCTCCTGGATGGGCTAGCAGGGTTGTGGTCGGTATCCCTCGGGTACAGCCAGACGCGGATCGTGGAGGCAGCAGGAAGGCAGATGGCGAAGTTGCCTTACTACCACACATTCTGGAATCAAGGGCACGATGTGGGCTACGAGCTCGCGGCGAGGCTGCAGGAGTTTATCCCTTGCCCTGTAGAGAAGATCGCGTTCACCAGCGGAGGTTCGGATGCCAACGATACCGCAATCAAGCTAGTGTGGTACTACAACAATGCTCTAGGAAGGCAGGGGAAGAAGAAGGTATCCTGTTGCTCTTGCTCTTGCTCTTGCTCTTGCTCCTGCTCGTGCTCCTGTACTTGCTGTACCTTGTACCTGCTGTTGCTACTGCATCCTTGTACAACCCTTTTGCTCGATTCTTGTTTCTCTTCCCACGTCCTTACCAACCTTGTTCGACTTCACTGATGGCTGGTACACAAAGGAAGCATGCACTGACTTTCACTCAGATCATCGCAAGGAACAAGGCATACCACGGAGTCACCGCTCTTGCCGCTTCGCTGTCTGGACTTCCGGTCTGACTTGTTTCATTCCTCCCTCCTCATATCTCTTCCTCCTATTCGCTCTCCTCTCCTCTTCTTCACTCTCCTCCTTGTCGCCCTTCCATCCTCATCAAGGATACAGGGGCTTCACTCCAACTTTGGAGCGTCTGCCGCGCAGAACCTTCCTCTCCCGGGCTTCCTGCATGTCACCTGCCCTCACATGTATCGCTTCGCCAAGGAGGAATGAAATTCTCCCTCCTCCGCGCGATCTGACGTGACTCCGAGACAGGCAGAGAGCGAGGAACAGTTTTCAAGCCGCCTGGCGAAGGAGTTGGAGGAGAAGATTCAGCATGAGGGGCCGGAGACGGTAAGAAGAGGATAGAGGAGAGTCAGGAGGAGGACCTCAGCCTAACTTGCGCCTGTTCAGGTTGCTGCTGTCATTGCAGAGCCGTTGATGGGAGCAGGAGGGGTCATGCCTCCTCCTGTGGGATACTTGAAGAAAGTCAGAGAGATCTGTTCCCGGCACGACGTGCTGATGATCTCGGATGAGGTGAGGACACGAGGGTGGCGAGGGGAGGAGGGGAGGAGGGGAGGAGGGAAGGAGGTTGGATGGAGGAGGGGAGGAGAGGAGGAGAAAGGAATGTTGTTGGGCAACACTTGAAGGGGAAGGGGAAGGGGAAGGGGAAGGGGAAGGGGAAGGGGAAGGGGGAGGGGAAGGTAGGGGGGAGGGGGGAGGGGGAGAAGAATCAGGTCAGCACTGGGCAGAAAGGGTAGAAGATGGCAGGAAGAATGAGACTTGTTGAAGTAACAAACTGCTTCATGTCCTCGAGAACTTCTCACTGCCTGTGCTACCTGCAGGTTGTCTGCGGGTTCGGTCGATTGGGAGAAGATTTCGGTTTTCAGGTCGGTGAATCAGAGCAGAGGAGAGAGTCGTGGGAGGAGGGAAAAGGGAGGAGGGAAAAGGGAGGAGGGAAAAGGGAGGAGGGAGGAGGGAGGAGGGAGGAGGGAGGAGGGAGGAGGGAGGAGGGAGGAGGAGAATTTCATCTGATGCGAAATTGAGTAGAAGTACGGTTTTGTTCCGGACATCATCACCATGGCAAAGGTCGACATTTGACACCATCGAGCATGACATGATTGTTTTGTATCTCATCCTTCGTCTATGTACTCTTTCTCTTTCTCCCTTTGATTCTCTTGATGACTCTGTTGCGAGCTACTTCTTTTTCACACGATTCTCTAGTTTCTCCTCCCTCATAATCATCTTCCTCTTGTTGACCTTCTTCTCCTCCACCCCCTGCCTCTTGTTTCATCAACTCAATCACAATGATCATGATCACCATGATCATCTCCACCATGGACAAGATCTTCATCTTATCTTTCTCTTCATCTTATCTTTCTCTTCATCTCGCAATGTTAACTTCTCTTCATCGCGCAGGCTCTGACATCCAGCTATGCTCCGATGGGAGCCGTTGCTGTCTCCCCGTCAGTCGTGAGCTTCTCATTCAGTGCACAACCCCTTCACTTCTCCATTCGAAATTTCAGTTCCTTTGTCCAGTTGCTTCTCATCCTGCTGACCCTTTTCCTATCCTCTCCCTCGCTCACTCCCCCCCTCTCCCCTTTTCTCGCACTCCCTCGCTCACTCCCCCCCTCTCCTCCAACCCTCTCGCCCTCCCTCCCTCCCTCCTCTCACCCCTGACCTCTCCATTTCGATTATCTGTCCTGTCTTGTCTCCCCTCGCTCTTCTCAAATCTTCTGCAGTCGAAAGTCTTGGCTGATGGGAGCGATTCATCGCTTCTCGGTCACGGATACACTTTTGGAGCTCACCCTGTCAGGTTCAGCTCCCT
>NW_005434613.1:342440-367336 GCF_000315625.1 Guillardia theta CCMP2712
GGGAGTAGTCAGTGAAGAGGGATTGAGGATGGGAAGAGACAGAGGAGAGGGAGGTACATGTTCTTGATCAACATCTTTGTGAATGTTTCTCCTCAAGGTTTGCAAAGACTCACCGATCGTTGGAGAAGTGAGAGGTTGTGGGTTGATAGCTGCCATCGAGCTTGTCAAGGTAAGCTTTCTCCCTGCTGCTTATTTCTCTAGCCCCCCCCCCCTCCCCCCCCTCCCCACGACCTGCTCCCTGATCCCTGCTCCCTGCTCCCTGCTCCCTGCTCCCTGCTCCCTGCTCCCTGCTGCATCCCTGCTGCATCCCTGCTGCATCCTGCTCCCTCCCTGCTGCTGGCCGTTGCTTCCTCCTGGGCTTCCTTGACTTCCTTGTTTCTTGTACTTCTCCTTCCCTTGTCGGATCTGCTCCACCCTCTCTGCGCTCATCTTTTTGATTGCTTTCACTCTCACCCTCCGCTCGTCCTCCCTCCTCTTCTCCTCCGCCTCTTTGACTTTCTTTCCCTCCAGGATCGAAGAACTAAAGCTCCTTTTGACGCGTCGAATGGCGTTGGAGCGTTTTTCTGTGAGAGTGCGAGGTACGAGATGAGAAGGAGGAGGAGGAGGAGGAGGAGGAGGAGGAGGTCGATACTGAATCCTATCAGGCGGCATGGAGTGATTGTCCGGGCCATTGGAGACGTTTTGGCATGCTCGCCTCCTCTGATCATAACGAAACAAGAAGTAGGTTACATGTTTGATTGTTGCTGCTGCTAAAGAAAGAAGAAAAAAAGATGATGATGATGATGGTGATGATGGTGATGATGGTAATGGTGATGGTGATGATGATGATGATGATGAGGAGGAGGACGATAATGATAATGGAGATTGAGATGGTGATAGAAACAAGATTAACACACGATGTTGCAGATCGAGAAGGTATTGGGAGGTTATCAACAGGCTTTGAAAGATACAGAGAGGATGGTCATCGATCGGGGTATCTTGAAACAAGAAGATTTGATGGGATCTTCTACCAAGCTGTTCGATTCATCTTTGCAAGTCTGAAGACAATCAGCACAAACATCTCGAGATGCTGTTGTGTCATTGAGAGTGGCCAAGATTCCAGCGAGAACAGTGAGAGGCGAATGTGTTGCACAAAATCGCATCGAGAGCAACAAGAGCATGAGAACTTTGAGTTTGAAAAAAATTATTTCTTCTTCATCTTCATCCTCCTCCCCTTGGGACTCATCTTACTTGACTTGTGCTCGCTTGCCCGCACCGCATGCCTCAGACCGAGGACCTGAAAGACAACAAGGGGAGCAGAAGGTGAGAAGGAGGAGGAAGACAGAGAACAAGAATCATTACCCTCTCTCTCTTGACTTGGCGGACTTGCTCCCGCCTCTGTGTCTTCCAGCTTTCAAGGATCTTTTGGAAAATATCATGAGAATGTTTCAAGCTCTCCCCCTCCTCCCTCCTCACCGAACTCTCAGATTCTGCCTGCCTGAAAAATTTGGAGCCTCCGGACTGAGTGGAAGCAAAAGACAAGGATGATGGCAATGGTTTGTTCTGATCTTTCTTGCCGCCTGTTGGACTTTTGTGTTTCTCCTTCTCTTTCACTTTCTCTTTCTCTTTCGACTTCTTCGCCATCTCATTGAAATTGAACGAAAAAGATTCTGTTGACAAATTCTTCTCTTCCGAACTTGTTTGTCCGAATAGAGAAAATCCTGACGCATCGCCTCCTGCCATGAAAAACTTTCAGGTGTTCATGAAGAGATGTTATGGTCCATCATCGACCTTTTGTCAAGATCCCTCCCCACGCCTGCAAAATTGAGTTAGGAGGAGATATGTCCAAAATGAAATGACAGTGTCATCATGAATTTATAGATCATCTTGAAAATTATCATCAACACTACCGTCTCCATCTATCATCATCATCATCATCTCAATCATCATCATCATCTCAATCATCATCATCATCATCTCTACGATCATCTCCATCATCCTCTTCATGATCAAGTTGCACGTACCCTCAATCCGAGCATATCTCCATTCACTTGCCATTGACTGTTCTTGTTCTGATCTTCAAACCTCTCCTTCAGATCAAAGCAAAAGAAAAGAAATTCAAATAATACCTGTTTTCTCCTGCTCTTCGCTTGTCTTTCCGCCATTTTCCTGCATATCAGTGTGAGAAAGTGATAAAGTACATCTTCGATTCTTACAACATCGTTTGCTCCATCACCTACCATTCGTCACAAAAGTGTAACATTGCAGAGTCAAGATTTACCTTCACTGCTTTTCCTCTTACCCTTCTCTTTTGTTTTCTTCTCTTCAACCCCCTTCTTTTCTTTCTTCTTCTTCTTCTTCCCTTTTCCCTGTTCATTGTCAGTCTTCAGCCTTGGCAAAACTTAGCAGTCTCTACCTCATCTTCTTCGCTGATTGCAGAAAGTTTTCTCTTTGACGTAGCAGGATCTGATGTTGCCTGATAGTTTCCCTCCTTCGAAACATCCATAACAACACTGCAATCGAAAGTTTCTCTACTTCTCACCTCGTTATTGTTTGTGTTTGTTACATGTGCTTGGAGTATTTCATCTCCATTCACATCTCCTTCAACATCCTCGTCAGTTCCACCCCCGTCTCTATAACAATCACCAGAGAAGAAGTCGGCAGCGGAGCACGCATGCTTGCATGGACTAGGTGTTGCATGCAAGGGGCTCGTTTGCTTGTCGTTGCTGTGATGCTTCAAGAAGTTTGACATCTTTGACCTGATCTCATGCCGAGATGCAGTTGAAGGTGTTGTTTGAACAATCATCTTCTGTCGGTCGTCGTCGTCGCTGTCGTCTCCTCTTGTATCCTCCTCTGAACTGAGGTCAGAACTTGACGATGGTGCTGACTGTACAGTCTGAATCTTTTCTGGTCTGTTTGCAACTTTTCTCTCTTGGCTCGCGACGACTTGGCCTGTACAAAGAAAAGATGATGAATCAGAGATGTTGAGAGAGCAAACTATAATGATGTGACGTTTTTGGATGACATCTACGACATTGTCGTGGATATTTATGTTGTTGTTGATTATGATTAATGTTATTGATGATGATGATGATGATGATGATGATGATGATGATGATGATGATGATGATGATGATGATGATGATGATGATGATGATGATGATGATGATTGTTGTTGTTGAAGATTGAGATCATGACGGAGAGGACGCAGATGAATAGGAATAGAAATACAGACCGGACAAAGAAGAAACGAGAAGAAGAAGGGAGGAGAAGAGAAAATGATATCGAGATCATGATAAGAATGACAACGATGGTGATAACGTTCAACTTTCACCTTTGTTCTCATTCACTGCTTCAATCTTCTTGGGTGTTGTCATCAAGACCGATCCAAGGATTGAAAATCCCTTCTTGACATTCTCCCCACAGATATTTTTCAACTGCTCCGCTTTCGATCTCACCTGCAAAGAACAGCAACAAACAAGGAGGAAAATTCACTGGAAGAGCAACTCATAGAGATCGCAACCTACCTCAACATCGTTCTTGACCACGGGAACTTTCTTCTCCTCCTCGTTTTGAACCTTGGACTTCAAAATCCCTCTGGGAGGCTCCTCTTTTGCATTTTGCAACGTATCCGTCTCACCATCCTCGAACTGTTCCGCAATCTTCACTTCTTTCTTCTCCTTCTCCTTCTCCTTCTCCTTCTCCTTCTTCCCTCCTCTTCCTCCATTTCCTGTTGTTTCCTCCCTTGCTCCCTCCGCAGCCTTGAAAGCACCTCCCGCCTCTTTCTCCTCTTCATCCTCCTGATGTTGAAAAGTTTCTCTTTGCTGGCTCTTGGCGTTCTCTTGCAATTTCTTCTTTCGCTTCCCTGCCATGTCGGACGGGCGAATGCCTTGCTCCTCCCACCTCGCAAGTCGCTCGATCTCATCATTGTACTCCGGCTGAGGCAAGGGAGCGAGGAGAACGAAGGCAGTGAATCAGAGGGAGGGAGAGGCGAGGAGAGGAGAGGAGAGGAGAGGAGAGGAGAGGAGAGGAGAGGAGAGGAGAGGAGAGGAGAGGAGAGGAGAGGAGGAAGAGTGAGGGAGTGAGGGATAGGGAGAAGGGAGGGACAGAGAGAGGGAGGGAGGGAAAAGAGAGTAGAAAGTCAGGGAGGAGAGAGAGGGAAGGGAGTGAGGGAGAGGAAGTGGGGCAGAAGCGAGGGAGGGAGCAAGGGAGAAACAGGACACCATGTCAGCAGAGCATGCCGTCTACAACGAAATTCTCTCACCTCTTCCGCCCATTCTCTCAGTGTTCGTTGCCTCGTACTTCCATCCTTGCAAACCTTGTCCAACACTGACAGGGCAAGACTTTGCTCCTTCTTTGCTTCTTCCCTTGTCTTCTCATCCAGATGCTTTGGAGGTTGCTCATACGCCTCGAAACCCTGACATGATGGAGGCTCCACGATCTCAAGCTGCCAGGAAACCGAATTCACATCATTCCAGGACATGAGGCGAGCAATTAGATCAGGTACAAGATGGGAAGAGAAGACACTAAGGAAGGAGGGAGAGGGAGAGGGAGAGGGAGAGGGAGAGGGAGAGGGAGAGGGAGAGGGAGGGAGGGAGGGAGGGAGGGAGGGAGGGAGGGGGAATAGCAAAAAAACACGAGAGGTCTGGACAAATAAAAATAGATAAATGCAATCAGGCACAGCAACAACCTCGTGGTTCTTGAATTGCAAGTTTCTTTTGTTTGTATCTTTCTTCATCTTCCCTTCTGTCAGTTCTCGTCACTCGCCATGGAAATCGTCATAAGGTGTTGTCAAGCTCACTTGCGTCTTTGTCTGGAAGTGCCTTGAAGAAGTGTTCTTTACTTGTCCCTGCAGGGACCTCGTCCTTGTCGTCCTCACTCGGAATGCTCTCCTTCTTCGATGGTTCATCATGTGTTTTCTCATCCTTCACAGCTCTCTTCTTATCCTTCTTCTCAACAGATGACAATGGCTTTTCAATATGCTTTGGTTCTTTCTTCACCACAACCTTCTCCTTCTCCTCAGGTTTGGTTTTCTGCTACACATGTCAATGGGGCAAGAGACTGACAAACACAAATGTCACTTTGTCTGCAACAATCATCGCCCTCAACTTCTTTGACAGAACAGCCGCCTTCTTCTCTCTCGCTGCAAAAACAACCTTCACTCGGACTGACATATCCTCCATCACATCTCGACATTACCTTTGTCCCTTTGCTCTTTCTTCTCGAACTCAATCTTCCATTCTTGTTCTGTTCAAACATCACATCGCACCAATGACTCCCTCCTGCATGCATCACCGAGTTTCTCGATGTAAGAAACCTTTGCTTTCTCAACTCGCACATAGCTCCCACTCCATTTCGTTCCCGTGTACAACTCTAGAACAACGTGAATGGTGTTTGTAAGGCAATGAGGAATAGATCAAGTCAAGATGTGTAAAAAGGTGGATCAGGTTGCAAGATATTACAGTCAAGGAGCAGACCAAATATTCAGAGAGAGAAGAAAAGGGACAACAATCCAACATGAGACACACCAAACATGTCAGAGGGTACGAGTGAGATGAAACACAATGAGGGATAGAGTGAGTGGTGAGAAACGAGGAGGACGGAGGTAAAAGTTGAAATCTGACGGGGAGTGGAGGAACAAGAAAATTATTCTCACCTTTGAAACGTTGAATCTCTGCAGGAGGACCGAACACACTTGCATACGCAAATCTCTAGAGACCAAAATTTTTCAGATGACAGGGAGGAGGGAGGAGGGAGGAGGGAGGAGGGAGGAGGGAGGAGGGAGGAGGGAGGATGGGACGGGACAGGATGGAAGGAGGAGGAAGCTGAAACATTGACAAGGGGAAGAGGAAGGAGCTGATGGGATAGAGAGGAGGGTAGCGAGGAGAGAGTTGGTGGGAAGAAGAAGGGGGGGTAGCTGTTCATGCTCACTTTGGAATTCGATGTTTCGTCTCCGGCGTCCACCCTTGAGACGTAAATGTCTCTGACCTGCGAGCAAGTCAACATCATCCTAGACTGTTACAAGGTCCTTCATCCTTGCTCTCTCACCTCTAGGAGAGGGAAGGCGGAGAACCGGTCTGTGATCTGCCTCGTGTTGACATTCAACGGAACTCCTCCAATGAAGAGCCTCTCCAACACGCTCGCCTCCGCATCCCCGTCTGAGGAACAACTGAGTACCTGGACATGGCAGGGTTGTTTGGAAGACCTGTATGGGACGAGTCCGCAACCTTTCCCGGCATCTCACGACTGTTGAGCGTCACTGCAAACACTTTCATTTCGAGCATGAGATAGACATGCGGTAGAGCCACATGTACTCTTTCATCTTCCCATCGCTCTCATCAACCGTATTGTTCATTGTTACTTTGTGTTTGCATACAGCGTCATCGTTGCTCCTGTTATGCTGTTGTACCCGGTCTTACAACACAGCATTATCCTATCGCTGCCTTGAATGTTTCCAGCAAGTCTTTCTCCGCTTTTCTTCAACCTTCTGCTACAGCTCCTCTCTTCGATCACGGTCTCATCTGTGCTTGTACTTGTCTGTGTACTTTCCTCGTCTCGCCTTCTCCTCCTCCTCCCTCCCCTTCGATCTCCTCCCCCATCTTCACGTGCGCTAAACCATGGCGAAGATTCGTCGACAATTCAGGGGTAGGGTGCGGATATCTGGTTGGTGGGGTACTGGAAGTACCCCCATATTTCACTACAAATATACCGGTAATGGATAGGGTTTTGTTTGTATTGACGGTGTTTTTTTGGGACTTTGGGGTGGGGTAGTGATCGCCCGACAAGCCCTTGACGAACAGAGCAAGCAGAGAGAGAGAGAGAGGGTGAGGGAGAAGAAAATCAGAGGACATAAGACATGTCAATGTTTGCGGTTGCGCAGTAAGCTGTCAAGCCATCATTGGGTGCAACTTGACTGCAAAAGATGACATTTTCTCTCAGTCATACACACGATGTGGTGCAGTCAGTATAGCTTAGCTCAGGTCCTGTGTGCGGTTGCAGAGTACATCAACATGATAGTTTCTCACACTGCAGTCGTTAGACATAATTGATCCCTGCACAACATGAGATGCCATTGGAATGAAATGCCACGGAACAGAGTCGTGAAGGAAATGAAGGAAACTCCACTGATGAGCAACGAGAAACTAGCTTCCTCATTCTCTCTTCCCACAGAGAATCTGCCAGGCATCATCTTTTGCTCATTTCGCTATCCTGCAATCTCACAATTCACGATCCTTCCCATCACCATCCAGCCAGCTCAACCACACATCCACTCAGCTTCTGCAGTTAGTAAGTTTACAGTCGCTGCGATCAAATCCAGTCAACAAGGTCAGTCTCTTTCCCAACTGTATCTTCTGGAGTTCCAACTCGTAGACACGCTTCAAGGTCGCCATCAACAAGGTCAAACATCGGTGTTTACTGGCTCATTTTCTGTAGTTTCATATGGTATAATGTTGAACACTGCACAAGAGAGAAGCATGCAGTGAAGCATTACATGATGCTGGTGTCGACAGACCCATCGAAGAGATGCCATCCACCCTCAGCAGCTCCTGTCACACCAGTACCGAAGCCTCCGCCATACTTGGTGTTGATAGAGATCGGGTTCCAGTATTCTGGATCGCTGATACCAGTGTTGTACTTATCCTCGATGACAAACCCAGAGTTACCACTGTAGGCTGTTATTGGAAGAAATATGGTTAGATTCTAGACGAACATGCAATCGACGCTCATATCATACTCGACACAGCAAGGCGCGACAAACGTTATTACACATGTACCATTTTGACATCATAGTGCAACAATTCTAACCTCAACATGGATATGTTAGGCAACGATGCTACATGAACTGATCATTCAATCAATCCATCATCAGTATCAATCTTCAATGCCAAGAAGCATGCCTCTGTCCCGTTCACAACCCGCGCCGCTGGGGTGATATACACTTACATATCTCTCTCATACAGCAACAACAAGCTTGCAGCAGAGCAAGACAGTGACGCGGGAGCGAGAGAGAGAGAAGATAAAACTTACTGAGATCTCCTGTCATGACCATCCCGTCATTGCGCGTGAAGGACGAGGCGAGCGATCTGATTGGAAGCAGCAGCATTATTAGGCGCTACTTTGGCACTACTACCCTTGCGGTTCCCGGAATTTACCACCCCACCGTCCGTCATCACCACATATGACTACCCTACCCTTTCGTGAAAAATCTTTGGATTTCCTACTACCCCTACAATCTTCACCTGTCTGCAGGTCTTATCAGGACCCTACCAGTCTTGAATGACCACCGGTCTAGGACTTTTTCCCAACTCACGCTTTGTGGGGTAGTGATGCTAGTCATCTTTTCCTATATCTCCTTTCAACAGTTTTCTCGTCCCCATCTTACTCCACTTGCCAACCCGCACAGCAAACGACCACCCACTACCCCTACCTCCTAACCTCCTGCTTTACATACCCCTACCCAATGACCAGGAATACCCTACCATACCCAACTGCTCCAACACCACCCCATACCCCTACCCCCTAGTCTATCCACCCCCGTGGTGTGGACTACCTCCGTCCTCGAAGAGTCAAGTAGCCTCATCCCCTCACTGACCAGGCGACTCTTCCGGACTGCCGGGCCGCTGTAGCTGGATCCGGGCCGTGAGTTCGAGTGCCATATCCTCAAGGATACATCTGATACTTGAGTCATCGTCTTTGGGAACTTCAGGATCCCTGGCGCTCCATGGCAGCACCCGGCGGGCAATGCGTGCGGCTGCCATGCATGTCGATGAGAGAGCCGTTCTGCTCACTGGTGATGATGATGGAAATGATGGAGATAAAGGAGATGAAGATGGAGATGATGGAGATGATGATGATTATGGTGGCGGAGATGATGGAGATGATGGAGATGATGGAGAAAAAACGAGGAACGTGTTGTCGACCACGAAGATGATGACGATAATGATGGTGGAGACGATGGAAACGAAGACGATGAAAGAAAATAGAAAAGGTTTAATCATGATGTTTATGATGAAGATGCACATTAGGTTCTGAATGGATGGAAGAAGCTCGAGACTAGGAAATGGCCGATGCTGGATGAAGTTTGTGGGTCGGTAGGCTTGAAATTCAATAACTGCGTCTCTGACAATATTTTCCCTCTCCCTTCTCCCCTTCTCTCCTCTCCTTCCTTCCCCACTCCTCTCGTTCCCATCCTTAGCATCAGCTGAAGCAACCTCAGGCCCTTGCCGTGCATCGTGCGTACCGAGATTGGGAGAGTTACACTGAGGTCTACGGCACGACCAAGTCTGTGCACATGACTTGGTAGTTGTAGGCAATGGATTTTGTGCAAGAGGAGCTGGGAAACCAAACAGACGCTGCCACGAGGGCACCGCACGGCATGCCGAGAGGAGCAGTGAGCATCTCGCCGTCACTCGATGCCAAAGTGTGTCGTATGATGGTCGTTTAAGGTGGTTGGCATCTTGCTGCGTGTTGGGCCGACTTGGAATGTTGTAATGGGGCAGGAGACGCGAGAAGAGCGTGCGGAAGGTGATTATTCTTCTGACTTCACGACTGAATTGATGGTGAAATGTATTTGAAGAATTTGAAAATCCAGGAGAGAGTCGTAAGAAAGAAGATGAAAGGAAGGATTGGTGGCATGAAATCATGTCTCCGGAAAATCTCGTACACTCGGAAACAGACTGCTATGTCGTACCAGCATCAACATCGATATCGACATCAACATCTACGTCGTTGGTCACGGATGGCTCAATCCATGGGATCAAGACGTCACTGAGAAACATTCAACGACAGGCCCTGTATATCTCTGTCTCCTTTGCTGTCTCATTGTCTCCTAACACTGTCTCGATGTCTTAAGTCTGCAAGATATCCAAGGTCGCTGCGTGACGCCTGTGGAACATCCGGTGACGCATCTTTCACAAGGAAACCTCTGATTTTGTGCTTGTTCGTGTGATAGGTTTGGCTCAAGGAAGGAGTGAGAATGAGAGGAAGTGCTGGAGTTTTCTTCGTGGACATACCGCATAGTTGCATACCGGAAGAAGCGCTACAGGTGATACTGGACATGCAAGACACGACGAGGGCTAAGAAGAAGCAGAAAAGGGAAGAAAGCGAAGAAATATGATTCATTTATATGTTACTCGAAGAGTCACTTGAAAGATTTTGTTAGGAAAGTGTACAAGTGCCTGCAACGACACACTACAAGTATCAGCCGCTCTAGGGATCCCTCGCACTCTCACATGAAGTATTCGAACGAGTGGACAAGGATAAAGACAAGTGACCGCTGCTCATCGGATGAGACAAGACATCAGCCCGATCAAGATAACGCCAGTGCCGTCCATGTAGAGAATGTCGCCAGTTCCACAGACGGACGAGAGAAGCAAGCTTTGTCAGCTTGACACATCTCAATCATCGCTCTTCTTCTTCTTCTTCTTCTTCTCCTTCTTGGTGTCCTCCTCCTCTTCCTGCAATTGATCCGTCAACAACGTCTCCTCTTTGTCATCAGGGTTTCACCTCTTCGGCCTCACGATCCTTTCTTTTCTTTTTCTTGTCGCTCTTGACCTTCTTCTGCTTGACCAGTCATTGCACAGTCATACACGCATACTTATGATACGGTACCTCTTTCTCCTCCTCCTCTTCCTCATCGTCATCGTCCTTCTTGCTCTTCTTCTTCTTCTTGCTCTGCTCCAAACATTAGCGCTAGTAAAAATATCACAAGCTCTCTCACCTTCTTGTCCTCCTCCTCATCTTCCTCCATAGCCTCGGCCTTCTTCTATTGCAGAGATCAGCATAACACAGGGCGACAAGCTCTCAGTACCTTCTCCTTGTCCTTCTTCTTCTTCTTCTCAGACTTTGGTGCTTCGCCAGCGAGCTGTTCGCCATCGATGAGGTCCAAAACTCCACAGCAACGAAGTTTACCTTCATGGCATCCCTCATGACGTCCAGATTCTTTCTCGGGGCGACTCCTGGAGCAAGAGAGGATCAGCAAGGGAGGCAGCCTACTGAGACTCTGCGTACCAGTGTCGTAGAACGCAAGACGCTCCTCCACCTGCTCCTTCAGCTTCTCTCCGAAGATCGTGCTGCACAACAGTTGGTCACTCCTCCTTCCCACCTCTCTCCTCTCTCTTCCCCAGCTTCCTTCCCATCAGCTCTGACAAGAAGTTCAGACTCACTTGGGGGTCTCTGAGAAGCAATCGATGCGCGAGGCAATACTGCACTTGTTGGCCAGGTACCGGGAGATCCTGCCCTTGTTCTTCTGGGAGGCTCTTCCGATGAAGGAGGAGTGAAAGATCAACCCATACTTGGGAGTGTTTCCTTTCGTCTTCAAGGCTCTGAACAGAGCCTTTTCTGCTCCAAGGATCTGAACAGTAGACGCCGGGTACTTGGCCAGGTTGGTAAGGCTGCCAGCATGGGAGATGAGTCGTGCACCCACAATCTCACCAACGAGAGAGGACAAGTTCGGAGCCACGGAGTGCATTCGCTGGTTGAGGTACTCGCGGAGGCGCTGACGGTACTCTTCGAGGTTGATCACGCGATCGGCAAAGGTCTGGATATTGAGCATGTCGATGTCCGAGATGTCGTAGCCCATCGAAGTCTTGGAGGCCTCGACGATCTGCTTGGCAAGGCCTTCATCGTCGTCCAGGATCTCCTGGAGGGCATCCAGGCTCTCATCGGAGAGCGAGGTTCGAACCTTGATGGCCTTGCACAGGCGAGCGTACTTGTAGTTGTCGCCCACGATCTTGACCAGCTCGGGGAAGTGCCAACCGTACCACTCCTTCACGCGCATGGCGAACGTGTTGATGTCCTTGTCGAGGGTGTCGAGCAGGCAGATGCACTGGATGATCATGTTGTCCTGACGGTTCACGTTGAACTTCACCTTGGAGCGAGAGTAGGAGTGGGCCAGACCAAGGGAAGCCCTGGTGAGGTCGTTCTCCTCCAGCTTCTTGACATACTTGGCAAAGTGCAGGCGGACTGCGCGGATGAGCTCAGGCACAGGATCCTTAGTCGTGCAGGAGATGCCGAGCTCGTCAGAAATGGCAGAGGCAAGCTTGGTGTCGAGGACTCCCAGCTGTACCTTACCTTTCTTGTCCTTCTTCCCTCCGGTGGGGAGGTTCATCTCCAAGAAGTTCTTGAGGTACTCGTTCAAGATGCCCTCAGAGAGATCGTTGGCAGCAGTGAGCGCCTCCTCTGCGCTCTTGAAGGGCATGAATGCCTTGAGCTTGATCACTTTGCTCATGCGGCTGATATCCGCCATGGCGTCCTGCATTTCTTCGAGGAACTGTCCGATTTCATCGCTTTCGGTCTGCTCGAAGAGAGCGAACCCGCTTGCACTCTCGTAGAGCACGAACAATGACATGTTCGTGTAGAGTAGATCAAGAAATCCTGTTGTAGGATGGGAGATTCAAGTCAGAAATCGCCTGGGATCCTTAGCAGAGCTTTGACTAGTTGTGAGCGGGAGGGGAGAGATGAGGGAGGAGGGGGTGGAAGAAGCAGCGAGACAGGAAGATCTCGAAGCTAGGAACTCAAGTCCACGAGGCAGGACTGGGGGCTGAAGGCGAGGAGCAGCAGGGGGGGGAGGAGCGGGAAGGGGGAGGGGGAAGCGAGCGAGAGGGAGGACGACCGGGGCACGTGCTGGGGGTTCGATCAATTGAGGGAGGACGGTGGGGGTACGCAAGTTTATTGTGGGGTGGTAGCTAAGGGGGTGGTGGAAATGTTTGGTCAACACACCCAAGTAATGCTGAACTCCAGGAAAATTTTCAGGGAAAATGTTGCGTTGACCACTCATAATGATCATGTAGGGGTGAGTGAATAATTGTGTGGGGTTATCAAGTGAGGGGGTGGATTTGCCATTGAATAAGCGAAAAATAATAGTATAAATATTAGCTAATATCAGATCATTGGTACTAAGTCCTTCTACTGGTACTAATTGTTTGGGGTTTGAGGTGCAGGGTTACTCCTGGCTCAGCATCTATACTGTATTTTAGTTAATATTGATGTATACGGGCAATTTGGCAAATTGGTACAAAATTCTTTAAAATTGAGTAATCACAACGGAACCCGCCTCAGGCACTGCGAGGGGGCAAGATGCTTATCAATGAACGGAGGGTGGGACAGTCGAAGTGGAGGATGGAAGGTTCGGGGAGGGAATCAGTCTGGGAGGATCAGGATCAGGATCAGGATCAGGATCAGGATCAGGATCAGGATCAGGATCAGGATCAGGATCAGGATCAGGATCAGGATCAGGATCAGGATCAGGATCAGGATCAGGATCAGGATCAGGATCAGGATCAGGATCAGGATCAGGATCAGGATCAGGAGCAGGAGCAGGAGCAGGAGCAGGAGCAAGAGCAGGAATGGACGGGGAGGTTACGGAGCACGGTAATGACAATGAGATGATAATGTGCATTTAAAGTTTAAGCAGGAATGAAGGACTGCACTGCAAGCTGAGTGATTAGTAGTTGAATTTAATTGTAGCAAAGAAATCATGAGAGCAGTCATTTCCATCAAGAAGTGATATCTGCCTGAGGATGATACAGTAGCTTTTTAACACCGGCAAAACCTTAGCTTCGAAGGCAGACATTGCAAAGATCGGTGACAACTATGAGTGTGTTATGCCGTGGGCAAAGAAATGGAGGGAAGAGTTATCTATCTGACACGAGGGAGATGTGAAGATTTGATGGGCGGAAGTATTATGGATGTTTTAACGTTTTTGTGCACTAATCTCCTGGAGGGATTATTGGGCTAGACTGAAAGGATAGTTGGTCAAGATTAGCGACTGACGTTTAGCGACTCAGATGCTGTTTCCGTCGAGGACAAGATTTACCATGCTTGCCCCTGATCCTGCCTACGACGCATATGTGAAGGAGGCTGGGATTGACGGTGAGTTTTCAGATCTTTAATCACCTTCTTTATGTTCTATCAGCGACTCATGGATTTTGCTGTCAGGATCTACGGATTTCCACATCAATGGATTTTACAAGAACTACAACGGATGGGACTTTCCTTCTGTACGCTCTCCTGCATAGTGGTGGCTCCTCTTAATCGTATCGCAGAGCAAGGGAGTTCCTGTCTCGGTGTTCCAGTTTGGATCGCAGCCTCTGGGTGATCCTATCCTAGCTAATCCTGACGGTACTTCTTAGTCTCTCCTCTTGTCCTGTGTAGTGATATGGTTGTGTTGGACAGGATACAATCCTGACCCTCCGGTGTGGGACGGAATTCTCCGAGGGCCGTGATTGCGAACTCATGGTTCGAAGCAGAGTGTGCAGATCTCGATTTTGTTCTTGTAAAATAATTGGTAAAGCACGTCGTTGTGTCGGTTGAGTAGAAGTCAAGGTTGGAAGGAGGTAGATGAAAAGGAAGCATAAGCGTACAGGACGACGGCAACACTTGCGCCTACAACGCTCCTTCCCCTCCTACAGCGCTTCCAACCTGTTTCAGCTTCGGCATGTTGACCTTGCCATCATTTTCCTCTCCCTCTCCCCCGTTCCTGCCTTGTTCCCTCAGCCTCTTCTGCGCTCCCTCCCCTCCCCTTCCTCGACGCATGTTCGTGCATGGCGTTGCTTTCCTAGCACGAGTTGTTCCAAACAAGGGCAGGTGGTAGGGGTAGTAGGTTCCAAATCTTACTTGGGGGTGGGTACCGTTTGAAGGTCTGGGGAGTACTACCCTACCCCTGAGGCCCTGTTGAGTTCGAGCCGTACCCCTACCTTCTGGGAGCCCTTGACGGACCCGCTATCCATATACATATCTCAGAAACCCTACCCTACCCCACCCTATTTGGCTTTCAACCCCTTTACCACGGTCAAACCACCCACACCTACCATTCTGAATGACCCACCCTCCCCTAGCTCCACCCAGACCTCCCGCCATGCCATGGTGTGTGGAGTGTGAGGACGTCGGGGCGTCGGTGAGATGCGAGGAATGCGGCGACGAGCTGTGCGGGCTCTGCTTCCAATGGCAGCACAGATCGGGCAAGAGAGCCAAGCACTCGCCCACCCCCCTCCCCGGCATGCAGATGTTCCGAGAGCGAGTGGAGGGTACCACAGCCCATTTCATGCAGCTGCACAAAGGCAGTGGTGGAGCAGCAGATGAGAAGGAAGCTCCTTTGGTCGGGGACGAGGAGATGGCTGACAACAAGGAGGGAGCTGGTAGGGGAAAGAGCGAGGAGGACAGCGGCTCTGTGGAGTCAAAGGCCATGAGGTCTGCCATTGCCGATCGCCTCATAGAATCTTCAAAGTATATCCCCTTACGTGTGTCCGGGGAGGAGAGGACGCTGCTCAAGCTGCTGGTGAGTGTCACTAGCTCAGTTGTTTGAAAGGTGGATGGAAGGAGCAGACAATGGAGGAGGAGGAGGCGGAAGAGGAGGAAGTGCAGGTGCAGGTGCAGGAATTGAAGCAGGAGCAGCAGCAGGAGCAGCAGCAGGAGCAGCAGCAGGATGAGGTGGTGTCTGGGTGTGGGGGGGGCTGTGAAATTTGGGCGTTGAAGGACATGGGGTAGAAGGAAAAGGGGGGGTGTTGGTGGGAAAGAGGGAGAGAGAGAGAAGGGTCGGGGGGGGAGGGGGGTGAAGGGGAAGGCGACTCACCGTGGCACAGGAGGGAGCTCTTGAGGTATCGGAGTATACCGACAAGGTGGACGTCGTGAGAGGTTGGAGCTTCCGCAACACGAAGGCAGATGTCATCCGGGAGGAGATTGCCGACCTCCTTCAACT
Organism: Guillardia theta CCMP2712; assembly: GCF_000315625.1. Classification (NCBI taxonomy): domain Eukaryota; class Cryptophyceae; order Pyrenomonadales; family Geminigeraceae; genus Guillardia; species Guillardia theta. The sequence goes on from NW_005434613.1 coordinate 358,117, forward strand.
CCTTCTTGGACTCATCGTAGCTGGTAACCCAACCAAGGGCAGGTAGATGTTGACTTGAAAGTTGAACGCTCGCGCGCTGACAAGATTCGGTGTAGTGAGATCGTTAAGAACAAGCAGATCTCGCAGAACGAGGAGTTCTTTCAGCGTGTGCTGGAGATCGGAAGGCGGTTCAAGATCACCAACCCTGAGAAGATGCGGTGCACGTATGGGAAGCTGATCTATCTCATGCAGGTCTTTTTGTCGCTCTGCTCCATCCATGAATGCTGAAAGATGATATCTTATGCTAGGACGCTCCTTCAGCCATCGACCTCGATGTGGCGGCTGATATCCACACCGTCTACAATTTTCTGGAGGCTCGAGATGCTCTGGAGGTCCTCGCAGACGAAGACATCGGGACGGCGATCATGGCTGTATCGTCCTCTGAAGGAGGCGTGCAGCGGTCCCGTGCTGAGTTGGAAGCGGATTCATCGAACAAGCAGGTCGAGATACTTGTTGAGATGCGGAGAGAAACAGATGATCTGAAGGATACATGATGTTTTGCAGAAAGCGATAAGGTCGATTTCTGAACGTTACGCCAACGACAAGATATCCAAGGAAGAAATTGAGTATTGCCTCTTCTCCATGGGAGATTTTCACGCTTATCTTGAGACAAACCGCCGTCCGGTGCTCGACCTCTTGTCATCCGGAGATCTTCTAATGGATGTGCAGGTTGATGAAATGATAGCCCTTCTCACAGCAAACTTCGATCCGAACAAGGCTGAAAATCCTTATTCCCTTGAGATCTGTTCGGGTTTGCGAGGCAAGTTTACCTTTGGATTGCAAAAAGATGAATTCTCACTGGTGTTGTGACGTGTTCTTACAGGCTCGAAGCTCTCTCACACTCATTCTACTCAGTACACCTTTGTCTTGCAATCTTTGCAGCTTTGGAGACATGTCACCCAAGAGATGTACGTCGTTCTTCTCCAACTTGTGCTTCGCAACTGATATGGTTCATGCCGCAGGTTCAGACTCTGGATCCTTGCAGAGAAAGATCTTCTCAACCCGGATAACCAGTACCGTCTCATGAACACAGGGCAGGTGTGTAATATGCTCCTTGTCCGTTCAGACTGTGAGGTGGAAGCAGGGGATGAATCGAGTCCAGAGCGCACCGAAAATTGCGCACGCCATGCATGCTATCCTCTCTAAGGTCCAGTCGAAGTGTGGAAGGTGAGGCAGGAGACTAGGAGGTCAGTCGAGCTCACAGCATGACAGTTGGGTTGGTCTCTCTGTGGTCCATCTGGGAGATCGAGATGTGCCCAACGCGCTCGTTTTCATCGACAAGTACACGCAGGTAAAGACTCTTCTCCTCCTCTCTTTCGACTCAGCATCCTGACGTTTCACAACTTTCTTCCTCCCCTCCTGCTGCTGTCCTGTCTTCTCTCCCCCCACTAACCCCTTCCTCTTCAACCACGAAGATTGCAAGGTTGCTCGGGCCCATCGTTCACACCGTCCGGTCACTTCCAAGACTGGCGAAGGTGCGGAAGGAGCTTGTTGTAGTCACATTCACAAACTCTCGCAGGACCCTGCGACGAGCAAGATCGTGAACGAGGAGTTCGGAGGGCCTGATGTCATCAGAAGGACTATCCTCGCCGACTTCTTCAAGCATGGCTTCGATGGGTCGGGCAGCGACGGAGGCTCCTGCATCGACGGACGTCTGACGAGCGCATGGAACTGGTGCAGCAAGTTGGAGAAGAAGAGCTACTACCCGATCTTCCTCCTCGCTGGTTTCCAGGGTTTTGATGGAGATTTTCGGAAATGAATTTAGAAACTCGGACTTATGATGCTGCCTCTCGTCGAGATCTCAAGTGAACAGGAAGGGGGAGGAGGAGGAGGAGGAGGAGGAGGAATGAACTGTGGGGGACGGAGTACAGAGTAGCTTGTGAGATTGGTTGTAAGCGTGGGGCTTGGAAGAAAAGAGGAGAGAAGGAAGATAAGGTCTGCAAGAGTCGTATCTCTATTTCTTCCATCATGCCTGCATGTACATGTTCGTCACACCCCTGGGAACGTTCCTCTCCACTTCGATCTCGTCCTCCTGCTCCGCTCACGTCATCACTAATTCCTCTCTCTCCTGCTCAATCTCACCTCCATGGCAGAGAGCAGCGGCAGCTCGTCATTCTCCCCCTGCTCGCAATCTGACAGTCAACCAAGAACCATGAGGGAAGACAAGACCTCATGCTCCCCATCCTCCTCTGTGCTGTCCACCTTGAATTTCGCTGAAACCTGCTCGCACATCCCTCAGCATCTTGACACGCCAAGGGAACACTGTTTGCTGTGGGCCATACCAGGTTGTCGATCTTTGGGAATTTAGCGTGTTTGGACAACCTGATAGAAATGTTAAATTCTGTTTCAACGCTTGAGAGGAATTCTCACTGTTCTTGGACCCAAACAAGCATCTTGAGGCTGTTGAGAAACAGGTCATGGAACAGCAGCAGCAGCACTACCGATAACAAGAACGAGAAAGAGGAGAAAGAAGAGGACGGGGACGAGGATTGGAACGTACAGGAGGGGCAGCTTGGACTCCTTGTCCTGATCCTGTCCAATGCTATTAATCCACCAATGGGATACCTTCAAACTTCTCAGCAGCTCTGGTCTACCTGGCTCGCCAAGATCGCAGCGTTCAAGCTCGTCGCTGTCTTGTGCCTGAAGGAAGGCTCGAGAAGCTGCTTGAGCTCGGAAGGCAACTGCTGTTCTGCATGATGACGATCAGGACTGCAAAGTCGCGCACTCTCTTCATACTCCCGCCATCATCGGCTCCAAAATCCGCTCCTTGTGCTGTGGACATGTCAAGAGAACACAGGAGGGTCTGAGGGAGACAGGCAGACTTGATAAGTTCTCGAACGCCAGCAGCGACAAAGTCGTCTCTAGCTCAAACAACAGATCCTTCACCACCATTTTCAGCTTGCCGACATTGTACATCGACAAGCATACGCTGTTGTTCTCGCAGAGAGTCAGCAGCTCCTCTTGGACGAACCCTAACGCCTCTTGGACCTTGACAGGCTGCTCAACTCCAGGACGAGAGGGAAACCTCTCACCTTCCCCTCCCGGATCATTTCTATCAGGCGCTGCTGTTGGAGTTTGAAGAGCAGGCCGACGTTCCTGTTCAGCACGGTGAGGACGTTGTCGTCTTTGAGACACACTCACGTCTCTAAGATCTCAGGATTCAAGTCGTTCACTCGCTCTATCGCGTCTGCAATGTTCCCATGATGCACCTGATGGCAGATATGCACTTGTAAGAGGGAAATAACCAATACCAACAAGTCCTGCATATCCTCCTCTTCCTCTCCTCCTCTCCTCCTTCCCATCCTTTCCTCCCCCTCCTTTCCTCCCCCTCCTTTCCTCCCCCTCCTTCCCTCCCCCTCCTCTTCTCTCCTCCCCCTCCTCTCCTGCCTTCCTCTCGTTCCTTTCTTCTCATCCCCTTCATCGCTCCGCATTGACCTACCGCAGCCCTTATCTGCATTCTGTCGCCTATCGAGTTCAGGTCCACATCAGCCTTCGTGCAGGATTCCTTTGCAAACTTCTCTGCCGTATCCTACACAGCTACACTCAGTCTTGCACGTCGAGCAATCAGAACTTTTCGTGTGACCTTGTACCCTTCGATCACGAGAAAGTTCAGCACCAGACCTGCAGACACGCATTTTCACTCTCTTCATCATCACAAGCACCTCCTCTCAAGTACAATTCAGATCCTCCTTGGATATGTTCACTGCGTCCAGCTTCTCCTGCCAGGCCTCCATGCCGATCACCTTCAACCATGTCTGGTCACGTCGCCGACATCGTACAGCACGACAACCTCCTTCTTCTTGTTGCTTCCCATCCTTGGCCCCGGTCCCAGCAACAGCCTTTCAATCTCTGCGAGAACCTGTCAGCTAGATGAAACGCCCTCTGGTGAAGGAACGCGGTCAATGCGTGTATGCTGATGCATGATTATCAAGTCCCTACGATGAGTTCATACTCCTGCTCCAGCAACATCCTTGCTTCTTACATTACCTCCTTTCTATTTCAACTCTCTCCCCTCCTCTCACTCTGCCTCCGACCATCACTTGATGCTCTCGTCTCTCCCTGCTCCCATTACATCTCCTATAAAAATCTTCAAAATTCATTCCCCCTCTCTCCTCGCTTGGCTAAACCATGACTGAAATACCCCTTCCTCACATTTCCATCCGTCCTCTCCCTCTCCATCTCCCTGCTCCCTGCTCCCTCTCTCTCCCTGCTCCCTGCTCCCTGCTCCCTGCTCCCTGCTCCCTGCTCCCTGCTCCCTGCTCCCTGCTCCCTGCTCCCTGCTCCCTGCTCCCTGCTCCCTGCTCCCTGCTCCCTGCTCCCTCCTCCCTCCTCCCTCCTCCCTCTCTGTCCGCTGGCACAAAGTAGCATGATGCAACTCTGGGCAGACAGATCTGGAGGTTTTTTTTGTTTTTATTTGTTCTTTTTTCCTCTTTTTTTTCACTGCAGACCATAGGGTGGGGTAGTAACATAATACGACAGATACGTAGAACAGGGGTACTTTGACTGAGTATATGGGGGGTGTAGAGGTGATATGGTGAATGGTGGCAGGGTAGGTGGGGTAGGTTGGTTGGAGATGCGAGGAGCATGGAGGCAGAAGCAGCTGATGGGCGGGGGGGCGGGGGCGAGGGAGGAAGGGAGGGAGAGGAAGGGGGGAGAGAGAAGAGTAGCAGGAGAAGAGAAGAGGGGCAGAAAGGGCTCGATGGAAGCAGTAGAATGAGCAGCAAAGTGGAGCTCCTCCTCCTGCTTCTGCTGCTGCCGCAAATGCAGAAAGGGAGTGAGAAATGGGGGATGGCAATGATGCTTGGGGACGAGAGAGTTTGAAGACTGAAAGGAAGAATGAGTGCCGCTGGCTAGATCAATATGCAGCTAAGGGTAAGGTATGGATGTAGGTCAGGAGGTTGTTCAAGGAAGCAAACAGGCAGAACAGCGCAGAAACTTGACGTTTCATGTTCATACGCACGAGTGAAAGTCAAGCATGTGGTTTGATCTTCTGACCAAGGCTCTTCTCCGCTCTGGCAGGAACATCAAGATGGCTTCACGGCGAGTTGTGTGGGGAAAGAGCTTGGTGGAGAAGTTGGCAATGCTACCGCAGGGAGCCTTCCCAACGAAGCGCGAAGACGCCCGGCCCGGCATGAGGCATTGGACGAAGCCTCTCTTCTCCAAGAGGCAGCTCAAGGAGCTGAAGAAGGATGCGGAAGCAGAGGGTCTGGCATGGCCGTGAGTACCTGATCTGTCCCTCCCTACCTCATGTGCGAGCCTGACTTTGGCTATCCCAGTTTGGCTGCGCAGGAGAAGCCAGCTCCGGGACCCTTGGAGAGCTTCTACGAGAAGACGATCTTTATGTCTAAAGGAAGCAAGAGGGAGCGAATGTACGACGAGAGGAAGAAGAAGATCCAAGAGAAGATGGCTGAGATGCCGAAACTAATCCAGGAGCATCGCGAAGCGCAGAGGCAGAAGCGATCCAAGACTGTCCTGCAGAAGCTCATGGAGATTCCGAGGAGGTTCCGGAGGTAGAGGAGCAGGTGTTGTTGTTGTTGCTAGACAAGTGCAAAGGGAATCGAAATCTCAGGAGCTGCACGGGGGCTGGTCGGTTGCAGCTTGCATTAAACGCACTCTTTCATCATCTCGCGAATCGCACTAGTTGCATAACAGCTCTTGGGGAGGTTGAAGGAAAGTAGCAAATCCCAGCTCTGCCCACCCTGTCAGCTCTTCATGTGGAACAGTCAAGTCATGTACCTTTCCCTCCTCATGTGCTGTAGGGTATATCACCTCTAGCTGCTGTTTTCGGAAGATAACGCAGTCGTCAAGAACACTAGCAAGTTCATCATCTGAACATGTAGATCACCTTGATGTACTCAACGACTTGTCTGTAGCCTCCAGGGCACTGCAAGAGTGGATCAGCGACCTTTCATCCCTTCTCTCTCACTTCATACCTGAGATGCAAAGGGTCCTAGCTTCGCAGTAGGGTCCTGAAAGTCGACGTCGTCTTGTGCGAGCTGAATGTGTAGAGGTGAGAAACATGACGAGGTGGGAAGGGAGGGAGGGAGGTTCGAGGAGACGAGTACGAGGGAGGTTCGAGGAGGAAGTTTGAAGGGAGAAGGAGGTGGGAAAAAAACTCAACATGACAAGCAAGGGGCAAAGTTCAACACAACGAGCAGGTAGCAATCAAGACAAAGAGAAGGGGTTGAAATTCGACCAGCTTGCGATACTCTTCCTTCATCTCGTTGTCCGGATATATGACAGATCTGCTTCGACTTGAGCTGCAAGGAGAGGAAAGAGAGTCGAGAACCTCCCAGGGAGTGGAAGAATGACGTCCTGCAAGTTCAAGCATGGGTCAAAACTTCAGATGACTACACCGATCCACACACCTGAATCCCATACGAGCCAGAAGCAATATCCTCCTGCGAGGGAGTAAAGGAACATGTTTAGAACTATCTGGAAGGGTTGTGATAACCTTGGTCAAAGTCTTGATCCTCTTGTTTTCTGCCGTATCCGTCCCTTCTGCATGATTCTTGCTCTCAACCACACCGTCTTCATCCTCCTCTTGCCCGACGAAACTCCCCCCATCAAGTTTCCTCCTCTTCCCACTCCCATCGGCACACTCCGAGAGCAACTCCAACCTCCTCTTCCTATCCGCCATCCTCTCGCTGCTCCATACAAGATCTCCTTCCACAGCCTGCCTCCCAAACTTCCTCATCCTCAATGACACCATACAGTTGAACACGAAGCTCTGATAGCTCTGTAAGTGAAGCGAGCGGATCCCGTGCGGAAGAGCCTTGATAGCCTCCAAGTGCGCTTCGTGCCCGTTCCTCTGCAGAGCCTTGAGGACGATCTCCTGGACTCTGCTGCCTCGCGGGAGCATTTTCAACGCTTTCGAGATGTTCTTCGTTTCATAGTAGAAATCGATCGCTTGCCTGCACTTCTCCTTGTTGTCTCCCTGTCCGTAGAGCAGGGTCTTGAGGGCAGTTTCGAAGTCCCCTCGCATCATACTCGCTCCAACTCTGTGCGGCATCAGATGGTCAGCCGAGTACCGTCCCACCCTCTGCGAGCCAAAGTAGTTGAAGAATCCGCTCCTGCCGAGCTCTCCAACCGCACCCTCCACCACCTCCCTCTTCGCTGAAATTTCTCGGATTCTGATCTGAAATCGATTTCCCAGCAGATGGCCTAGCGATAGCGGCTGTGCGTAGGACGACGTGGAGATTTTCCCTATCCTAATGCGGCTGATCTTGTTGCTGATACCAGCAAGCCTCTCTCCCTTGACTCCCCTCACTGCGAACAGTTGAGTCGTGATCCCCACCTTGTCCTTTGTGCCGTGGTAGCTGAAGTAGGAGGGAGGCACTTGCAGGGCATCGGCAAGGCGAGAGATTGCTTCGAGGTGTTCCACATGCTCTTTCCGCAGGACGAAGGCAGTGTACCAGTATCCTCCATCCTCTATCTTGAACTTCTGAGGCCTCGTCCCCCTCCTCTCATTCTTCTTGTTCAGCTCAGAGCTCTTGATATGCTTCATCTCCTTCCTTTCCACCCGTATGGCGCTGGCGCCGCCCTCCTCCCCCGCGCTGCGCTTGGTCTCCGTGGTGCTGCGGAAGAAGGGAAGGCAACGTGAGATGCACTGATGGATCTTCGTACGACAAGCTCTGTCAGCGTTCTGTCCTATCAGCACAAACGAGCTCGCGGCATCTACTCCCTCCTGGCACTTCTTCTGGTTCATCCGCCTTGTTGTCACGGCGAACAGCTGCAGCTTCTCAAGGTCGTCTTTCACCAGGAGCTCACTGATCTCGTCGAAGATCGCATCCTTCTCTGCCTTGATGAACTTCCCGTCGACAGTCGTCGTCTTGATCCACGGCCACCTGGTCTTCATTGCGTGATGGCATGCCGATCGGAACAGCTTCGTCACTTGAGCAGAGATCTCTGGAGCTGCAGAGACATCAGGCAAGTGTCTTCGCAGGAATGCTTCAGCATCAGGGATATCTATCATCACACCCTTGCTCTTCACATCGTCAACCTTGTCATCCCCTTCCAATGTCTGAGCATAGGTTTCAACCTGCTTGATCGCTTCCTCTGAAATCAGATCTTTCAGCTCTGCCTTGAATAGGCTCTCCTCAATTTGCTCTAACAGGACACTGGTTCGTTCCCCTGCGCACTCTTCCTCGACTTCGGCTTTCTTGACTGCTTCCGGGCCAGACGAAGTTTGAGTATCAGCTCGCAAGACTCTCAAGTATGAACAGCCTGAATAGTCGAACCTCGATCCAGTTTCGTCCTCCTCCAGCTTTATCACGTTCCCATCGAGATCAATTTCGTTGACAACAAAGTCCTATCATGCAGTTCAGCTCAAACATCCTTTCAAGCATAAGATACCTCCGCAGAGTCCTTCAAGCTCCCTTGGAATCCCTTCGATTCGTTCATGAAAGATACCATCCCCCCATGTTGCAAAAGTTCTTCCCATGTTTCCGAGTCCATGCCCTGCAAGACAGTCACTCAAATCTAGATCTCTCACAATTGTCTGGAGGAAGCAAAGTGTTTCTGGACAACCGATGGGTGTACTGGTCCAGATAGACCCTCTACCTTGCATTATCGCGTTTTCATATATAAATCAACGAGGGCTAAATTCATAGGACTTGGTTTTGTTCATTCTATGCAAAGCCTCAATTCGTAGGTCAATCCCTACACTCTTCTCCCTTTGTCTCTCACGCCTCGCATGCGTTGTAGTCGTACGAATCGCGATCCCTGTCTCCTTTATCCTCAAGACTACTTAATTCAGTGGTGAAATCGAGTCGATGGTGCCTGCCCCTGCCCCTATCCCTGCTCCTCTTCCTGCTCTACTGCCCCTGCCCCTGCCCCTGCCCCTGCCCCTGCCCCAGCCCCGGCCACGGCCTGTGCACCTCCCTCAGATCCTACCGTGCCACATACGGGCGCTACAAAATCATCTTCTCCGCCTCCTAGCACGTGAACTAACATCGAGAAGTGATACCTCGTCCTCGCGGACCTGGACGTGGACGTCACCATCTTAATTTCTGTATGGCCGGTCGGCGGTACACGATGCTCGACCCCGAGGTGAAAATGGATCATTGGCGTTCAATGAATTCGACGAATCTACTCTACCGAGACTTGATCTACTCCTGCACCACTCTCTCCGACCTCGACCCTGACCCCCCCGCTGGCGCTCAGGCTGGCAAACGACCCT
>NW_005434613.1:367436-406417 GCF_000315625.1 Guillardia theta CCMP2712
AGCCCCAGCCCCAGCCCCAGCCCCTGCCCCTGCCCCTGCCCCTGCCCCTGCCCCTGCCCCTGCCCCTGCCCCTGCCCCTGCCTCTATCCCTCCTGCTCCTGCTCCCCTGCCCCTGCTCTCACACCTTCCCCATTGCCCATCTCCGATGCGTCTGCTCATGATCAACACTACAGACTTGATCATCAAAACTCTGACTCGGACTCAAGCTCCTCAGAATAGCTCCACGAACCGGAAGATAGGCGATCTCTGGCTTTCTGTCCTTCGCACTCATGTCTGGACTGGGCTGGTTCTGGACGTCATGACAACTCCTCCCTACACCAACAATACAAGCCCCGTTGGCCTCCCTGCGCTCTCTGAACCAGCCCAACAAAAGACTTCGGATCATAATGTGAGCTGTGCCACCCATCGCCTGCCTCAGGCCTTTCTTCCCATCCCTGCAGGTATGGATGAACTTGTTCACGCTGAAACCTTGATGGAACTCCGGTACCTGCCGTAACTCCATGCAGCAACTCTGATAGCGGAGTAGGATGGATGCATCCAGGAGGCGGTGCATGGGGACCCTTCGTTTCATCGTCTGCATGATCGCACGCTCCGGAAGTATCGAGCTGATATGGGTCTCGCCGTCCTCCTCGCATGACCCATGCGCTCCTGCTCCTGCTCCTGCTCCTGATCTGGTTACCTCCGAGACGCTGCTGTACGTGGTTGGTGAGGAGTTGCTTGCTGCCTTCTCAGTGTTTCGAGATGAACTCTGAGGCGAGCTGGTTTTTTTATCTGACTGATTTTTATTTCGTTTTGAGTAAAATTATTACTCACAAACAAGTTTTTTTTTTTAAAAATGAGAAATCTTTGGAAGTGAAAAATAAACAAAACTCCATGTTTTGAGGAAACTATTTTCAAAATTTCAGTGTTTTCACCAACCACCATGTTTACCTTCGTCCTATTTTTCAAAAATCATCAATAATATTCAAATTTTGGATTATGTTTCGCCAACTTCGCTCAAAATGTACCCACCCTCCTATCCTATATGCAAAGGCGGAGAACGGCAGGGTAGAGACAGTGTTCGGGCAATTCACAAAGTCAACTCCCACCTTACCCCTTCATTACCCCCAATTTACTACGTGTTGTATCTCAATAGGGGGTGGGTATCCTCGGAGGGGGTCCCTTCTCCGAACACCCACCCCCCTTATAGTACCAATCTCGTACAACCTGACTTCAATTTGAACCCTTTGGGGTGTATATTAATGTACCCCCTACCCTACTTTAAGACTTCGAAACACAACTTTACCCCCTTACTTCTATACAATTTGGAGGGTACTTTGATAACCCTACCCTGTGATTCGAGTTTTGGCAATACCCCCATCCCCCATGTACGAAATTTCAATTTGTACTCCAAAGATTCTACCCTTACGAAATACTACAAACGTTGATCACCCACCCTGTCTGAAATAAAAATGAATAACTCACACCGGTACTTTTTAGTAGAGGTACCCCAATTATCTATGATGAAGGTACCCCTTGTGGTCCAATCCACCCCTTAATTATGCACCCCACCCACCTATTTGCACACACGACCTCCTTCCTCATTATGGCATTCTGATCAGGCGTTGAACGAAAATGAGTTGGAGAGGGGAAGGAGGGAGGGAGGGAGGCAAGAAGAATCAGAATAAGAGGATACGAGGACGCTGCTTACAAGGAAGCAAATGGCTACAAGTAGCAGAAGTACCTGTAGATTGTGACCTCAACAGCAATGAAAAGTGGGTTGGAATCGCGGATAGTGGGGGGAGGATGTAAATTGAATTGGAGGGATACAGGCAGGGGAGGAGGAAGGAGGCGAATATCAGAAAATAAATTGCGACAAGCACGACCGACAATGGCGGGAAGGGGAACGGTATGTTGTGCGGAAGATCAAAGTTGGACTGCGTGAGGGATGCGGTGAAGAATTTAGGGCGAGAGCGCGGTGCGTTTGCCTTAAGATTGTTGTTGAGTACATCACAAGGATAGATTGATAGAGCTTTCCAAGGAGGGATATCGGAGGAAAGAGAGAGCCGAGCCGCCATGCGTGCCAGTGATTGATAGGGAGCGGAGAGAGTACAGCGAGACTGACAGGCAACAAGGGAAGACCCATACCCGCACGATGGGGTGTTGGAAAAAGTCACCTTTGTATTTGACACTGATTGTCATCCATCAGGGCGAAAAGACTGAGAGGAACACGCTCTCATGAGCAGCAAAGGTGCTTCTCGATCCTATGGCGTCTCGAACAATGCCCTGACTTGGGCATCGCAGGATTTGCGCGTTGGATTTAGAATTATCATTGGCTCCAATGGGCTGCAATTGGTCAAAGTCCGCGAGGTCTTACAACAGATATGCCTCGTGTTGTGTTTTCTCATTCATTCCTCAATTTGAACAGCATCCAAGACGAACCGTTGAACACCTCGGACAGTTGTGGTTTGCAAGTCAACGTGCCATATGAAAACGAAGGTTGGACGATACGCTTTCGTTGGGTTGGACTGAATGATCTTTTGTGCAATTTCACAGAGTATGACTTGGTCGGGTCTGCCAAATCGACTCCGAAGCAGCGACCTGATTCGAAAGGATCATTGAGGTGGAAAGTGTACGAAAACATCACAATTTCTCATGTGTCTTTCCAGTCGGTTCTTTTCAGGAGAGCCATCGAAGCTGAAGGTTGAACTTGTTCTCATCAATTTTTACCGATGCTGAATGTCTGAGCAGCCCATTGCTGTGGAGGATCCAAGTTATCCCTCTCCTGAAAGAGACGATAGACCTCTCCTGTCGCCAGCAGATTTGCGAAGTCGTCAGAAACTCGATCTCCGAGAAGAAACAGATTTTGGAACTAGAGCTTCAAACTTTGTTTGCAAGAAGCTACATCTTACAGGTAATCTTAGCAGCAGAGTCTACTGATTGCGAATGGTCTAAGAGATCTGTGTTCCTTTCGCAGGCCTAAAACCTCTCCCTAAGCGCCGACACCATGAAACTCATTTGGCAGCGGACGGGAGCGAAGCTAATGAGCAAGCGCATGAGGCTGCTCCTCCAAGTTTGAAACTTTTGAAGCAATCGGCAGAGCAAACGGATGTCAGCAAGCCGTCTATCAGCCTCAACATCTCCAAAGCCCTGGAGATCCCTCGAGAAAAGACAGAAACAGAACTCCGGGCAGAAAAATTGAAAAAGTTTGAGAATGAGTGCACACGAGTTGAAGATTTCTTGTTCGTTGGTGGGGTTGCAGTTGCGCAGAATCTTGAGCTTTTAAAGGGAGTTGGAATAACGCACATTTTGAATTGCGCCGGATTGTCTTCGGAGAATTTTTTTCCAGAGTCATTTCAATACACTACTGTGAGTCGCTACTAGGCACGAATTTTCTCATCTAACACGTCCTGCAGCTTTACTTGAATGATGCAGCCTCTGAAGACATCACTTGCCACGTCTACAGGGTATGATTCGTAGATGATGGCCGTGTTGAGATGATTGAGATTGGTTTCAGGTTGTGCGACTCATTCAAGCTGTAAAGCAGACGGGAGGGAAGATACTTGTACATTGCCATCAAGGGGTCTCAAGATCTTGTGCATTCTGTATAGCTTTCTTGATCCACGATTATTCTTTATCCTACGAGGATGCGTTTCTACGGGTGAAGGTAAACTCTAGGAGGACAAACGTGAGGTCGTGCTCAGTCACCTCCAAATAGGAGAGAAGAGGCATCTGTAACCCTAACGCTGGCTTCGCTGCTCAACTGATGACGTGGAGCAAGAATCTGGAAGCTTACAAGCAGGTGCGTTTGATATTGACACGATGAGAGTGTGGAGAATTGATACCTCGAAAACAAGGGGGGAGTTGACGCCCACCGGATGAGGGCGTTTCATGTGCATTACTACTTCAGGTGAATCCTGAAAGCTTCTTGACGAGTAAGGTTGACCTTGCCCTTCAAAGGGGAGATGTACCAGAAGGAGGGGCGCAGATAAAAGACACAAAGGACTGCCTTGCGTCAAAGTTGCTCGGTCACTGGGATGGAAGGAATCAAGACATGTCGAGCCAGGAGGAATTCGACGAGAATCACCTGTATGTGCTGCAGCCGGATCAGGTGAAGCTGACGCGTCTACCTCTTTCCTACATGGTGACATGCATGCTCAAGGTCTACATCCTCGAGACTGCAGAGGAGATGTACGTGTGGATCGGCGATAGGAGCACACTGGTTGCTCGGCAGGTTGAACCGTCACGGGCGATGCTGAACTTCATTCGACAGGAGCACAAGGAGTTTGCAATGCAGTGTATCGGAGATCTTCAGAAATTTGAGAACGCCTGCGAGAAAGTTGTGATTGTGAATCATGGCCAGGTAGAGCAATCGAATGATCTCTTTCTCATTCCATTGGTCGTAGTGGCTGACCCCTCGTGGTAGGAGAGTCAACAAGTTCTGGACCTGGTAGCTAAGCTGCAGTGTAGACTACCCAAAGGTCTCGACTGGCTCGCGACCTCCTAGCTTCTCATGCCTTGTGCAGGATCGAAGGAGTTGGAGTTGAAAGATGCCGGGATGAACTTGAGGTAAAGTCGCTCGATGATTTCCCTTCGTCTCTGCTCATCGACTTGTCAACAGCCTCTCAAGCATCCAGGCAGAACGACCTGTCGTCCCCTCCCTCCCTGCTGAACCCCGGGGAGTGGGCAAGCGAGACTCAGGGAGGAGGGAGGAGGGTGTGAGTGGGCCGAGCGGTCCAGGTCCTTCGCTCCTCCTATCGCAAACCTCACCGCAGGTCTTGTTGCCTGTTCGTGAGGTGCTCGTTCACCTTGTACCTTGCAGCCTGTTCAGTCTTTCGTCCCGCCGCTCTCCGCAGGGTGGAGGAGAATGGACAAGGAGGAGGTCAAACAAGAGGAGAAACCAGCGGCGGCCTCGATTCCAGCAGAGGAAGCTGGGGAGGAGGGGGAAGAATCTGGTCCTCGAGTCAGGATGTTTGAGATTGTCGGATGGGATGACGGAGAGGGCGATGTTGAGTTTGAGGTGAGGGGCCCAAGTGCGAAGAGCAAATGGAAGTGACCTGGTCATGGCAGGAGCTTGAGAACTTTGACTCAGACGATCTCTGGACAAGCAAGGTGAGGAGGAGGAGGAGGAGGAGGAGGAGGAGGAGGAGGAGGAGGCAGGTTACCTGATAGTATTTCAGGCGTTCTTTCTTGTGCGGGGAGGGGAGGCAGCATCGATCTTGTGGATTGGAAACGAGTTTGCTGACGTGAGATCCATTTTACTCCCTCGAGCTTGTGACGGCTGTGAGCAGGGGCTGGACGACGAGGATAGGTTCGCAGAGGTGGCGGTGTCGCGTTTTGAGAAGGTGAGAGCTTTTCTCTTTCGCGTGCTTGTAAGAGTTTCTGCAGCATCTTGGACGAAGTGTGAAGTGCGAGGAGAGACTGAGGGAGGGGGATGAGGAAGATGAATTCTGGGACCTGTTTGAGCTGGGATAGCTACTTTCTCTGTTGTGATTATTGTTTTTTACACTCTTGTCAAAATTCCTGAAGGCTACATGCACGTTGATGGATATCAGTTACTGTAACATGGACAAGTCACATGTACAGAAACAGCAGATGAGAAGAATGCATGTAGATACATACACATGTATGGATAGATATCATCTGCACGCACATAGTTGAATATTATACACCAATCAGAATGAAGACAGTACTGGAAGGCGAGGAGATGGCCGAGAAAGGAGGAGATTTCTGACAGTTTGAATAGGAATGCATGACAAACGATGAGACAGGTAGAAAGCTTGTTCAACTCTCAACCTCTGCCAAGAAAACGTTTCGAGTACCAACTCATGTGTTTATGAAAGGTCTTCAGTTGGTAGCGACGCGCTGATTGATAGCAAGCGCGATGGAATCTAAAACCGAATTCTCGTTGGCCAGCAGATCCTTCTGCAAGCTGATGATGCTTTGTACGCTCCCTTGCACGTGCTGCCCACTCAAGCTCTCAAACTCAGCCTTTGCACCCAGGCAGATCTTGGAGGAGTAGGGGAAGGGATGTAGGAACGATCCTCCGATGTAGAGGCACGTTCCCACCCTCGTTATGCTCGTCACGCTCCCGTCCACTCCTCCTCCTATCGTCGCCCACACTCCCGTGAACACATGGAAGCGAGCGATGTGCGGGTAGGAGAGCCCGTCGACGCTAACGAAGTCTCCTCCTACATACAGGTAGTCTCCTAGCAGCGACAGGGCCTTCACGCTAGCGTCGAAGTCCCCGAGGCTCTGCCATGCTCCGTCCTGAAGCCTGCACAAGTTGCGCTCCCCCGTCTCTCCTGCGAGCCTGAAGGCTCCTCCGATGAAGAAGTGCCCTTGCTCTAGCAGAAGCTTGTACACTGTCCCTCCTTCGATCCTGCTCCCCACTCTCTGCCACTGGCTCCCATCGTAGTAGCACACGTACTGCAGCATACGACATTAGCAACATTTTCTCCCGCTCTCTCCCTCCTCCTCACCCGACATCCGTTGGGGTCCCGTGACTTGAACTTGCCGGCAATGTACAAGTTCTGACCCGCGACGGCCAAGCTGAAGACAGCTCCTACAAGGTCTTGCGGACCAAAGTTGACCCACCAGCTACCGTTCCATGCGATCACTCCTGCGCATGCCATGGACGTGCTCCTGACCTGCGAGGAAAGGTCATGGAGAGGAAGGGGGGAGAGATGGAACAGACAGGAAAGATTCTTGTGAAAGATCCTCCCAGGATGAGAAGGTCGTTGTAGACGACCATCGTGTTAACCGCTCCATCCAGACTGTAAGCAAGCAACTTCTGACTTTGACCGTCAACTTGCATGACCTGGAGTAGTCGTGAGCAAGGCACGACCAGCACGCTCGAGTGTGTTACGTTAGGAGAAGTTTCGCCGGTCTGACTCTCGAAGACGGAAGAGAAGTAGAGCAGATCTTTGTACATCACGGTGGATGTGACGGTTGAGAAAGATGCGCTAACCAGAGGATAAAAGGAAGAGTTGGAAGCTGAAGCGAAAGTTTCAGTACAGAAAGAGCCAGTGAACAGGGAGCAAGGAGAGAGAAGATTGGAAAGAGAGGAGGAGAAGAGAGGAAAACGTGAATGAGGCGAATCGTAGATAGCAAGGAGGAGGAGGAGGAGCAAGAGGAAGAGGAGCAAGAGGAAGAGGAGGACGAGTAGGAGTAGGAGGATCAGGAGGTGGAGGAGGTGGAGGAGTAGGAGTAGGAGGAGAAGGAGTAGTAGTAGGAGGAGGAGGAGGAAGAGTAGGAAGGAAGAGGAGTGGGGGGGGGGGGGGGGGGAGGGAGGAGGAAGTACATTACCATTCTTCGAATCCGCAACCTCCAGTGCGATGAAACCAGAACCGGACGATTTCAAACCAGCAACGACCGATCGGCCGAACAAGAATGGTTGCTGCATCGCGTCTAAGCGCTTACAAGGCAGGAGACAACAATTTACCTCAACGTTGCTCGATCTCGACACCTCCCCCTCCTTCACTACCACCTGCACGTTCACCGACCCTGACAGGGGAGGCGTGCGACACTCGATGATCCCCCCCACCAGCGAGACGTCGAGGCAATAGGAGGAGCCCAGCAGGACCTGGAGCTCGAAGGAGGAGTTGGTCAGCCTCGGCTCCACAAACAAGGCGTTGATCTGCACGGACGTGTTGCCCTGCATGTTTGCTAACGAAGGGGCGACGCTGAGGATCTTCGGCCTTGGCAAGACCTCCACTCGAACTTCGTGCAACGCACTGGTATCCTCTCCTCCAAACGCCGTCCCGCCGTTGTCCAGCGCCAAGATCTGCAGCACGACAACTCCGAACTCCTCAGGAGAGGTGGACAGGGTAAGAGTGCCGTCTTGACGCAACGAAGGCATGTTGGTGAAGAGGTAGGAGCCATCGGGAATGACGCTGACTAGGAACGTGACACTCTGAAACGCCTCCATTCTCGTTCCAGGACTGATGTCCGTCGCAAACTTGGGCAGGCTGTATTCAGAACCCTGGATGACTTTGAGGTCGGGCTGAGGGATGGAGAACGAGGGCGGCTGGTTGACGATGAGGAAATTTAGAGTCAGAAGGAGCTTGTCGCTCGAGTCCCTTCCTCCCCTGAGTGTCCCGCCGTCGTCGACGAGGACGACGCTGACGTCACAAGTCCCCTGCCAGAACCCTTGCCAGTCGAAGTTGAGATACCCCGACAGGTTCACGTGCGGGCGCTGGACAAACAAGGAGGAGTTGCAGTCGCCCAGGAGCGAGCTGATGAAACTCAGCTTCTGATTCCTCTCGTCCAGCGGCTGCTCAACGAGCTGCAGGACCTGCTTGCTGTACGTTCCGCTGTCAAGGCTCGGGATGATAAGGTGATTGAAGAGAGTGCGGAACGAGGGCGCTGTGTTGACAGGCTGAACGTGGAGGGAAAAGGTGGAGGTTGTGAGGTCAGAACCATTCCTTGCAGTCCCTCCGTCGTCTTGCAGCGTGACTGTGACGTCAAAGTCTCCGTTGACATACTGACCAACAGAGAAGCAGAGTGTTCCGTTGAGCGACAGGTGGAAGGAAGAGAACACTTGGCTCCCGTTCCAGGCGCTGGCAACAGCAGCAGTGTCCCTGAGCGAGAAGGTCATGCTCTGGTTGGCCTCGAACCAGGGGCCTGGCGATATCTTGGTAGCAAAGTTAAGGTAGCAATGAGACTCGGTGCCTTCCAGGATGGCTATCTGCGGGAGGAGAGTGAACGAGGGAGGAGCGTTGGGGCTGAACAGGAGGAGGGTGAACGTTTGCTCGAGCGACCTGTTGTAGTTTCCTGTCGCGGGATCTCCCGGCCCGTTGTCGGAGAGGATGACGCGGAAACGAGCAGAGCCGAAGGCGAACCGGGCGGTAGAGAAGGACAGAGTTCCCACCAGCTGACCCCCGTCAGCTGAGAAACCGAGAGATGGAGGGTCGACGAAGAGCTCAGGAGAGTCGAAATTGAACGACCAGGTGAGCGACTGGTTGACATCGTTCTCTCCAGCTGAGACATTGTGCGCAAACACAAGCAGCTGCCTCGCTCCTGAGATGCCGGTAACGTCAGTCGCCTGGAACGTCGGGATGTGATTGGTGGGCAGGACTCTGATCGTGAAGTTGTGGAGAGGACTTGTCAAGTCGACCTGAGGGACGTTGAAGTTGAAAGCGTGGTCGGAGATGCTAGCAGAGAACGACGACTCTCCTCTGATACCCCTGGACGTGAAGCAGAGAGTTCCATTCGGGGATATCGTCGGCATCTCTTCCAGAACAAGTTGCCAGTCTTGACTCTGTACGTGAAACTCCACACTCTGACAAGGGAAGTGCGAGGCCCCGTTCTTGCAGCACAACCTCTCATCGGGGAAGGTACTTCCAAACACAGCCACAGTCGTCATGCTGGAAGAAGTTTGTTGGATGTACATCCCATTCACTCCCATGTAAGCTCCGGTTGTTGAATTCCGCGGCTGCAAACAAGTCTGTGCGTTGCAGCGCCAACCAGAAAAGGCGGTGCTGGTAGCAACTTCAGCGAAGGACGCGATGGCATTGTTGATGCCGTTGGCTACCATGATACTCTTTCCCTCGTCGTCCGAGACGACAGAAACAGCACCGATGAGCGAGTCAACCTTGTTGAAGTAGAAGGAGTAGACCACCACCCCATACTCCAGGCTCATGGCCATGAGCTTCGGGCCAGAGTTTGACTCGTAGTACTGCCATTCAGTGATCCCTCCTGCATCGATCCTCAGGTTGTAGCCATGGTGGGAGACTTGATACTCCGTCAGGTCCCTGTTCCTCAGCCGCAAGTTCTCGTACTCAGTGATTGAGCTCATTTCAGTAAACTTCTTCAGCTGCACGTTGTACTGCAAGATCGTTGACTTCGGCTGCGCGTTGACACTCGCGACTTGCCCGATCGCCAGGTAAGTCGTGCCATCGGACACGAAGCTGTACAACTTCTTCACCCCGCGCAAGCAAGGAGTTGAGAAATCGGTGTCGGAATTCAGACAAGTCGGCAGGCAGAACAGTTTGCGGCTGTAAACATCAGCTCTGATCGTGGGAACACTCTTGAATTCACTTCCAAGGTTCTGAAGGAACACGTAGGTCCTGCTGTCGGAGTCTAGAATGTAAACTGGTAACGAGACGCATTTGGCCTGCCCAGGAGAATTTCCCAAACCCACAACAAGGAGGTCCGTCATTGTGTTCTTGTAAGACGCTTTGACCACCTCGATGTCAATGTTCTCGGCCTTTGGCAGGGAGAAGCTGTTGTACCTTGCGAAGGTGATGTTTGAACATTGAAGCTCGTTCTTGACGATCCCGTTCACAATGTCGCAGCTCGACACGTTATAGTCGATCATCCAGAACTGAATGTCATACTGCGTCTCTTCCTCTATCGACACGATGAGATGGTTCAACCTGTCCAATCTTGCCAAGGAAGCATTCACGTTGGCGACCCTGTTGACTTGTTGAAATTTTAGCTCCGTAGAACTCCAGGAATACAGGGCGGATCCGGAGCAGTTGAGATCTGAGGCATGAATGTAGGAGAACAAGAGATAGTGATTGATCTTGTTAAATCTCTCATTCGTAAAGTAGTTCAGCGCACTCAGACTCGGATTTTCTTTCCCATCGCACGTCAGATACGGAACACACTGAATCTCTTCAAACTTGTCACCCATCAGGCGATAAACACAGGTCTTATGTGCATATGCAACGTAGAAGCAATACATCACAGTGTCTGGATAGCTCGTCGGCGACATGTCTCCGAACTTGACAAACATCGCTGGCTCAGAGTTCTGAATCACTTGCGCAGCTGTAAACTCGTCATTCTGCCTGCGCATGATCACGATGTCTACGGAGTTGTTGGAGCCCACGACGGTCTGGTTGGCGATCAGCAAGAAGTTCTTGCTCCCGGCAGAGAACTGGTGGAAACCCAGGGAGCGAGAAGTCCACAAGATCTTCGGGCACGCCTTGGGGTCAAGGCAATCATTGAAGGAATCCTGGATATGCGTGATCAGCATCAGATGTGACAGACAAGACAAGATGTAACAGACAAGACAAATGTATCATAGAAGACATCTCACCTTGAAGTCGTTGAAGTTTCTTTCCCCGTCCTTGATGACGTCGATGTATCTCAACTGCCCGTCAGCATCTCGGCTGAACGAGGACAAAGCGCCATCGTAGAAGGAGGCGACGACGACGCGGGTGCCATACCCACTTACAAACACACTGTGCGCTCCAATCAGCCCGTCGACAACACGATTGTTGTCTGTTTGATCCCCATCGGTGATCTTTCCCATGAAGGAAAGCATTCCTGTTGTACTATCCACTTGGAAGATCATAACAGTATTCAGCAAGTCAGACACTGCATACAGATTCTGATAGTCAGAGGAAATGGCGATGCTCTGCAAGAACAACAAGTCAGTATCTACTCCTGCATCCTGCCATGGCTCTACCTGCAATCCCAGAGCTGAATCGTACAAGACGGTGTCGTTGTTCTGATGAAGTTGTCCACTCTCCGGATTCCTCGAAAACAGCAGAATTTTCTTGATTCGCATATCAGAACAGACAAGAACAACCCAGACATATACAACCTGAGACTCTCTTGCAGCTACATACACGCTGATGTTGCTTGCAACGATCGAGACAGGTCCCTCAAGGTACTGAACTTTGCTGTAGATCGGTTTCCAGGTAAGCTCTGATATCCCGCTCACTGCGTCTCGGGTTGCAAAGATCAAAGAGACTGAGGCATCCAGGTAGTCTTGCAGCAGCTTGACTGAGACAGCGTTGGGAGTAAGAATTGCCTGACCGCCCCCGAAGTCAGTTCGAGATGGACATTCTTCAAGCTGTAAGACCCTCGTCAGTCGAGCCTGTTGCTAAACACAACAAGAACAACCTCAAGGAAGAATCCATCATTCCATCGCAAGAAGAGGGAGGCGCTGGAGCCCTGAGGGACCACTAGGAAAATCTCCCTTGACCATTCGTAGAAGGAAACCTGTTTCAAGTCAAACTTCATCGCATCTTGACTTTCTCGTTCTTGCTCACCGATTCAGCCATTGTTGTAGAAATGTTCTGAACTCGCAGACATGTCAGAGCGTTGCTAGCAGAGCACTTGTAGACGAGCGAGGGTTGCTGAAGCAACACAGTCAGGAAAACAGGAACTATAAAAATTCTACTATTGAGCTCACTGTATCATCAAGGATGGATATCACAACATGCAGATAGTTCCCAATAATCTTCGTAGCAACTCCAGAAGCAAGTGGCGATGCGTCGTTGAGGGTGAGAACTTTGTCAAGAACTAGTCCTTCTGAATCTGCCCAACAAGCTTACTCCTTGACCTTCAATGAAGCTGAACATACCTTGAACAATACGATACAACGTCGCTAGAGGACATGATGGACAAGAGGGAGCGAACGAAGTCAGTGCGATGTAATCTTGTCCGCCATATGAGAAGTTGGTGATAGCAGATGAGTGCTGATTGTCTATTTCTGTTCTGTTCGCCAGTGCAAGCGAAATAGAACCTCCATCCTCAATGATCGGGTACGCATAACTTGATCCAACATAGTTGACGACGATAGCATACTTCATCTGCGTCATGTTATGATCGATGATCGTCCACTGTAACAATCACATCTCAGTCATGATCACATGAATCGCTCAGAGGGTACCTGTCTTGCTCCGTTCGTGGGAACGGCTTGAATCTCATAAAGAAGACTGTTGGAGCGATTGAAACCAAACAGGTAAGAATGCACTTGTAATGATACTGAATCCCAGCTCCTTGCCGCGAGGAAATAATCATTCCCGCCGACCTCGAAATGTAGAAATGAAGAATATCCACAGGATTGGAAGGGCGCTGGTGTCGAGGCCTCCCAGTTTTCTCTGCTCAACGACCAAGGCAGCAGAGTCGTGACGAAAGTCCAGGTCGAATCATTCGCTGCCCTCTGGTAGACTTCGCTAGATGTCAGGAAGTAGAATGAAGTGAAAGTTCCGGTCAGGTTCTGATTGAGGTATCCTGCCGCTGTCGTGTACCACAACCTGGTCGTGCGCTCAGTCGTAGGAATGAATCCGCAGTCTCGCTGCAGGCAAACTCGCTGTATTAAGGGAATCCATCCCCAGTCCGTCAGGTTGCTTTCTTGTACGAACCTCTCAACAGAGACTGAAGTACGTCTGAAGCCAAAGTCCCAAGGAGGGGTCACACAAAAGATCGAGGTACAGGACTGGGAGGAACAGGACAGGTTGGCCTCAGCAGAAACCATCGAGTGACTGCCGTATGAGAATCGGCAACGATATCGCTGAGGAGTCGGAGGAGTCAGTGGACACGAGGAGACGGTCGTACGAGCTCACCTCGTTGGCCTTGAAGTTACCGATGACCTTCATGCTCGCGTTTGTCTCGATGGGACTCCACGTAAGAGAAGGAGAGTTCCATCCGTTGGGTAGAGGACTTCTCGTGCTGACCCAGTACTCTTCCTTGAACGGGAAGACTTTGGGGATTTCTCCCTTCGCCCTGGTAGCAAGTCAATCGGACGAGAGCAGACAGAGCTCGGAGGTGCAGTACCATTGATACATGGAGACAACCTGGTCTCGTGTCAACGAGCTCTTGAAGATCTTTACGTGTTTCAGCAGGCCAACGTGCGGGAAAACATCGCCAGTCTCCCTGTCCTCCAGGTTTCCAACTGTGAAAGGGACCCTAGAGGCTGCGCACTTGCGCTGAGACATGAAAGGGTACGTGATAGCGCCACATTGCTGCTGTCCACATGCATGGACGCTATGAACCTGAGAGGTGAAGTTACACATGACCATGATTTCATCAAGAAAGCAAGATTCACCATCTCGCCATTGACAAACAGCGTCACGTTCCTTCCATCGTAAGTACCAACCACGTGAGTCCATCGGTAGAGGTCAAGAGCAGGAGTGACGGCGTGGACCAGTCTGGCTGTACTGCCCTCTAGGGACATCTCGAAGAAGAAAGTCGTCGAACCTCCGTTGGCGTCCATGATGTTACTGTACGCTAGCCTCCAACCTGACAGGCAGTCTGGGTTCTGCTGGTAGACTCCCACCAGCCCGGAGAACGGGGTTGAATCTCGCTCCATGGTGAAGAGCACTTCAACGGCTAGGCTGCTGCTGGGCAGCTGATTTCTCTTGAAGGGATCCAGCAGCTCAATGTCGTCAGTGATGTAGAGCCCGACATTGAGGTTGCCGTCGAGCTGCATGCTCTCGAACTTGCCGTTGTTGACCAGAAAAGTGCGAGAGCTCAAGGGGAGAGGAGCTGCCACGTCCAAGTGAAGAGAGCACCTGTTGACGCATCCCGTCAGCCTTCGTCTCAACCTGACTGCGCTCTTACCTTGGGCCTGTCAGCACCAACCCTCCAAGTCCTGAGCTGGAGTCCGTGAAGACAGCATCAGCGATGGTGGTGTCAGAAGATTGGCGGCAGTCACTAGCGGTGCTGCTCCGGATGTAGGTGCAAGATTCTCCAGTGCAGGACACAGTTTGACCCGAGCTGAAGTTGTTCACTTGATCACTGACGTGCGAACGTTGCAGACTTTGACCGTTGAAATCCCATGACCCAACACAACTTGTTGGCAGAGGTATGCCTGCGTTCTGCTGTGGGCTTGCAGAAGAGGCGAGCTCAGCTAGAGTCGGGCAGCCGTTTGCTGATATCAAGAAAGTACTGTTGCCACTGCTGAAACTTTCCCATCCACAGAGGAACGATAGAAATTTGGACCCTTGAGGCATATCAGTGCTGACCTTTTCCATCTTGATCCTCTCCTCCCCTACAAACACACTTAAGACGAGAAATTTCTCCATATGTACAACAACTTACCATCAACAAGTCTGTCGACAAAGATATTGCTCCCTGTGATGTTGAGCCTGTAGATTGAAATGGAATTCTCATACATATCCACACCATACACGTATCTTCCGTCGGGACTGAAAGCTGCAAAGAAAGGTCAGCAAACTTGTCATGACACGATACTTCACATCACCTCTGGCCTGCGACGACAAAAGTCCCTGCTCTTGGCCGATCTTGTCCACTCCATGGGAAACATAGTTCAACCAACCGTCTGAGGACAGGTTGTACCTAGACAAAGATGCTGGCAGGAAGCATTTGGCTGTTGAGATCATGGTAGCAAAGTTGTCCACACATAGTGACCTGACGTTTTCATAGACTTGAACATGTTTGACCTGCTTGTCGCTCATGCAGACTTGATTGGTCATATCTGACACCCAAAGGCGATCGGCGGATACGTTGCCCTGGTCAACATTTGCGAACTGGAAGTCTGGCGGGTCATTGATGGAGACAATCTGCAATGAGAAATGATGTACAATGCTGAATGGCTCATCTAGCGGCAGACCCGACGCTCCGTTGTCTTTAAGCCGAAAGTCGATGGAAATGTTGCCCGAGAAGAATGGAGTGAAGTACAACACAAGCTCTCCAAACTTCGCGTTGAATGTGAGAGATGGGAACTTGGCAAACGCGTTTGGCGGGAAGATTCTTTCGACGACCAAGGACAGTGTCTGACTTGCTTCGTTGGCTGGCCCCGGGCTGACGTCAACAAGGAATTGCGACAGGATTGCTTTGCCATGGTTTTCAGAGAGCTGATAATTGGAGTACTGTGAAGATATGGCAAAGGACGGCGGATCATCAACGCAAGTGACATTTAGCATGATCTGATAGATGGAAGTTGAGTTTTGTCCACGATACATCGTACCTCCATCATCCTGTAGTGATAAGTTCACGTATGTGATGCCGCAGTAATTTGGGTCTGGGATGACTTGGATGTAGCCAGAGCCATTGATGATGGATGTGTTGACCAGAAGCACGTCGGACGGAGCAGCAGAGGTGAAGAATGAAACAGTTTGAGACGGTTCGTACATGCTCGCATGACCGTCTGAGCTGATGTTCTCCGCGAACAGGAGCAGGTCGCTTCTAGAGTCTTCCAAGAATGAGATCTCAGGAAGCACAAGTTGAAAGGCAGGCTGCAAGTTTTGAAACAGAACATCGATGGTCAGCTTCAATGCCCTCGACATCTTCTGCGTCCCATCAGCCGTATGGTTGTCTTGAAGGTAGACTGAGAAAGAGATAGTCCCTGATACATGCGGTTTCAAGGTAAACGACAGGCTCCCGTCCGCATAATCCAGAGCAGGTTCTGAATCGAAGATCGCTTTGCTTGCGTTCATGTCATCAGGGACAATAAAAAAAGTAGCTGTTTGCGTTTCGCACGAGTACCTCTCCGGGCAGTTCTCAGAGCCAGTTCCATCCTCGAACACGCCACATGAGATGGCGTAGGCAAACGAGGAGTATCGATGCGACAAGGAGTTGTAGTCCGTGCAAGACCTTTCCAGCGGAGGCTGAAAAATATCTCCGGCAGGACCAAGACAGCCTGTATCTTCCACAAGAGCAAACCTGTCGGTCACGAGCTCGAAGTAGGGAGGATCATTGACAGGCAAAACATCAATCGTGATGTTGGAGATCGGACTTGAATCGTCTCCTCCTCCGCTATCACGCAGGTACAAGCTGTACAAGGCACTCCCAAAGCGATGGAGGACTGGCTTGATGATGAGAACCCCAAACTCTCCGTCCGTTACCATACTCTCGACATCCAACAAGCCCGGCTCGCCTTCAACGGGGTAGATCACCCATGTCAAGTCCTGAGCTTGTTCGTTCCAACCTCCCCGAGAAACGTTGCCTGCAACTTTCAGTCGAGTTTTGTCAGCATCCTCCTTGATTGTGACGCTCTCGTTGAGCAGGGAGAACGTCGGCGGCTGGTTGACCTCCAGGATTCTCAAGTTGACGCGATAGGGCACCACTGAGCCCTGGACGCGTTCGCAGCTGTCGGAGAAGTTCCTCTCCAACGTCAAGTCGAACACGATGAGACCATTCCGCTGAGGGGCGAGGGGGCATGTGATGTTTCCGTTGAGGTTGGCCGTACAACCAGCCTCAGATGTCAGCAACCAGTACTGCCGATCGCTCTGTGCGATGTCGAAGAACGTCACGTTGGTGGTAGCGTTGGCCTCGTAGGGGATCCTTACCTCGAAGACAGAGAGGGCTATGAAGTACTTGTTGTTCAAGGGCAAGACCGCAAGATCTTGAAAGGCTGAGAGAGTGAAGGTGCCGTCTGAGTTTTCAAGGACTTGGTAATCATGTTGGACAAGGTACCAGTAAGGCTCGATCTCCACCGTAAAGTTGTGTGGCTCCGACCTGTTCACCCCGCCGTTTTCTGTTCCCCCGTTGTCCTCGAGAAAGACGTGAATCACAAACTGACCGTATGATGCTGATGTGTTGGGAGCTCGGACCGTGATATTCCCCTCTTTGTTTACCTCTATCTCAGTTTCTTGAAACAGACTGAAGTCGCCGTCAGCAAATTCGACCCGGAAGCTGTAGTCCTGAAATTCCTCCAACGGCCCAGTTGTGATGTTTTCTGCAACTCGCCCTCGTTGCCAACGGGCTGAGTACTGCACGACCAGACATGAAAGAAGTTGTGAGAACGAAGGTTGGTTGTTGACGGGCACGATCGTCAAGATGAGATAGTGAGGTTCAGAAGTGTTGATCCCCCCGTTGTCCCATCCACCATTATCAACAAGAACAAGCGTCAACATCGCTGCTCCATCCAGAAAGCTCTTGAGCTGGAATGTCAAGTTCCCTTGCCCATTCACAATCTCTACGCTGGGCTGGATCTCGAACAAATCAGATGCGTTTGTTGTCACCTGGAACGACAAGGACTGGTTGACTTCATCGTAGGCCGTCAGGGGTCCTGGTCGTATATCAGAGAGGACGTCTGTGTTGCTGTACAGCTGACTCGAACTTGAAGCTTCCAACACGGCCAGAGTTGCAGTGCAATTGAAGGTAGGAGCATCATTCACAGCTGAGATAGTGACGTTCACGACGTGAAGTTCGGAGACATTCGTTCCTCCGTTGGCTGTTCCTCCGTCGTCAAACAGAAGAATTTCAAGAGAGACAAACCCATTCTGGTTGGGTTTGGAGTAGAGGAGGTGGGTACCATCGCTGCCATCCTTCTCTACATAAGGAATCTGATCGAAGATGTCAAGACAGTCGAACTGCAAGCAGGTTATCACGAAGCTCAACGACTGAGACTGCTCGTCACTCGGCCCAGAGCTGATGTTATGGAAGATAGCTACCGAGTTCGTCCCAAAGTCCTCAAGCAGGGGGATCTCCGTCTGACTGATCTCAAACGTGGGGGCATCGTTCACCGGGATGATCTCGATCTCGATCCCCGTCACCTGCGACACGTTCTGCCCCCCGTACTCTACGCCTCCGTTGTCCTGTAGCGTGATGTTGAAGTAGAAGTTCCCGTTCACATTGTGACCCGTCCTGAAGATCAAGTAGCCTGTCCTGTTCTGTATCTCGATGTACGGAGCAATGTCGAACATGCCCGTGTATGGCTCAGCCCAGTCGAAGACGAAGGTCAGCTGCTGGTACCACTCGTTGTCGGCTCCAGGCGAGATATTCTCTACGAAGGACTGGTTGTACACGCCGAAGTCTTCGATAGCCGAGGCTGTGGAGTTAGGCACCTCGAACGTGGGGGCGTCGTTCACCGGAATGATCTCGATCTCGATCCCCGTCACCTGCGACACGTTCTGCCCCCCGTACTCTACGCCTCCATTGTCCTGTAGAGACATTGATTGTAAACTGACCATTCTCGTTGTGGATCAGCGAGATATTCAGCATCGAGTATCCCTTTCCCAAGTTTTCACCGTCGTGGACGAAGATTAGTGTGGGTGACTCTACAAGTTTCTCCTCGCCTGTCGTGACCAACAAGGAGAAGGTGAGGTTTTGAAACCTCTCGTCGTACTGCTGATGACCAGCAGAAACGTTCAGCAGGAACCCGTTGACCTCCATCATGTCCTCGTACAAGAAGTAAGAACCGTTGAACTCGAAGAACGGCCTCAAGTTCTTAGGGATCACGTTGAGGTTTAGGATGTGCCATGAGTCCCCCAGGCTGATGTTGTACTCTACAAATCCGTTGCGGGATTCGCTCGCCTGGACCTCCAGGTCGGCGGATCGGCACATGGGATCGCATACGGGCTTGAAGGTGAGAACAAGAATGCCAGGATCAACTCCATCAGCAGGTTGTAAAGCATCACCAGTGTACGCCCGATATGTCACGGCGATGACTGAGAACTCAACGATCTGCTGACCTTGACTGTTGACATAGGAATCCCTTGGAGGGAATTCAATATTGATGAACTGTGTCTCCTCTATCAGACCTCCTTGCTTCAGATCCAACGAGTCGTTACGTGTTGTGAAGGTGACATCGCTGGAATAATTCGACCTCGCATGCAGAGAGAGCGACAGGTTCGTGAAGTTCAAACCAGGCATCACAAACTTCTGCTCAAAGTTTGACAGGTAGTCAAACACCTTCTTGATGTTTGCAAACAGCGGATTGCGAATCTCAAAGATCAAACTTCCATTGCCAGGCCCCTCCATTGATCCAACCTGTAGCACTTCGCTCGTGAACGCAACTTGCTTTGTCTCACTTTGAAGCCACTCCTTCAACTTCTGACAGATGCGATCTCCCGGTATCAAAGAATCCATCGTGTACTGAGGATACATGATGAGTTGGATGTAATACCGCAGTACGCTCAGCGTGAGGTAGTGTGTCTGTGAAACGTTGATCCCCCCATTCACGGTACCCCCGTCGTCGACCGCAAAGATTTCCAGCTCAGCAACGCCGCTAGTCCAGGGCTTCAGCAGGAATTCAAAGACGTAGAAGTCGCTGACGTTTCGTATCTGAATGTCGCTAACGAGGTCGCTGATCGACTTTGACGTGTTCAGGACTAGCGATCCGTTGACAAAGTCCTCCTGAGTGACGTTGGCGATGATACTGAAGGTCAGGAGCTGCTGCCTTTCGTTGTCTATCCCCTCCTTGTTCTGGTTTCCTTTCAGCACGTGCGTTACTACTGATCCATCGCTGACCTGCCTGTCTCCTTCCCACACGCTGTAAGCTGAGCCACAGCAGACCCCGGCTTCACAGCACGTCGCTCCCTGCCCTCCTTGGCAGAGGTCGAAGCTCGGTTGCTGATTCACTGCCAGACTCTCGATCTCTAGCTTGAAGGGGCCGAACGTGTCAATCCCTCCGTTCTCCGTCCCTCCGGAGTCTTTTAGGAACACGTCGACCGTCTCTTGGCCGGTAGAGTCCAGCTCCAGGCAGAAGGACACGCTCGCCGCCTTGCCTGCGTCTTCGATCAGGAAGGAGAGGTTGTAGATCTGAAGCCCGGAAGTAGAGGAGGAGTTATAGTACATCCAAATGCTCTGGTTGCCCTCCCCAGGGACCCCAGGGGCGGCAGAGGAAAAGTTGTATAAGGGGAGTGGGAATTTTTCAAGGCAGAGATCTGGCCCCGGGCAGTCAATGCAATTCTGCAGGACCTGAAGTTTACACGCATAGCTCGTGATGTTGTCACAATATTCACAAGACAACTTGGGGTAGTTTGCATTCTCAGCCTGGCAAAGAAATTCCATGAAGGGAGGATCATTCACTGGCTGGACATCGATGGAGAAATGGTACATCTTGGAGGTGTTCGATCCTCCATTAAGAGTTCCTCCGTCGTCAAAGGCGTACAGGGAAATGTTGGAACTCCCGAACGCGTTGGGCTGAGTTGCGAAGTTGAGAGTACCGTTGGCGAACAGAGCAGGAACCTCACCAAACATATCGTAGGACAACGTCAAAAGTGAGAAACTGACAATCTGAAGAGCTTCCGGCCAGTCCTCGTTCTGCGGTCCGACTGTTGTGACGTTGATGGGACCTGGAAACTTCTGGGCAAAGTCATAGAAAGCCTGACCGGCATCCCATTGGTCTTCGAGTCCAGAGAGCATCAGGTTGGACAGGACGATGTAGGGAGGATCGTTTCTTGGCAGTATGTTGATGTAGAAGTTGATCACCTCGGATTGAGTGAGGACGTTTGAGCTCGTGTCGAGAATCACTTTCTGAAATGTCAATGATAAATTTCCAAAGACATAGGGTCTGACATTGAACAGCAGGTTGCCGTAGCTGTCGATTGTTGGTACATGAGAGAAGTAATCTTCAAGGGCGTACTCGAAAGGAGCGCTAACGTTGATGATGAAAGAAACTTGCGACATGAAGTCAAAAACACTCGAGGAGTCGAGGTTGGAATAAAACTTCGGCACCACATATTCCTTCTCAAAGTTGCTCTCGACAACATCAAACGAAGAAACAGAGATGGGAAGTTGCTTCGTTGCTTCGATGACAATCATAAATGTCTGCGTGAACTTGTCGTAACCTCCGTATTCGGTCCCTCCGCTGTCTTGCAAAGTGACGTCGATTTCCACGGCTCCTGGGATGGCAGCGTCGAATTCAAGATTTCCTTGTGGGTCCACGGAAGGAAATTTCGTGAAGATGCTGGATTCAGCTAAGTTCGTGCCGGAGAGGTAGACACGGAATGTGATATTCTGACTGTTTTCATACGCTATCGCCTCTCCGTTGTAGTAACCCGCGTGAATGTATGTAGCCCATCCTGCAATCCTTTCCTGTCCAGTCGAGAAGACCGACTTTCCTCGGAAGAACGGAGGAGAGTTTATCTGGACGTACTTCAGGACGTCAGCGGCTTGGAAGCTTGATGACTTGGGAACTTGTGCCCTGTTGCCATTTACAGCAAAGATAGAGACCTGAGCCTGGACCTCGTACCCTGCTGACCACTGAATCAGGGAGATATTCAATACTGGCACCTCACAAATCAGCAGCTTTGTGCTCGAGAAAGCGCAAGGGAGGGAGAAATTGGGGAAGTTCTCATTCAAAGTATAATCGACGTTGTATGTCTTGGTGTATTCAAACCCAGCGCCAGATACCTCCAGGACAGGCTGAAGGACGTACTTGTTGAGGAGATCGACGGACTTGGGTGTAAAATCTTCGATGATGGCATTGTAACCAAAGTTTTGAAACCTTGCTATCTCGTTGGAAGTGATTGCTGGGCAATTCAAGAAACTTGTTCTGACAACTACATCTACCAAGTTGATGAGGCCGTCTTGTGGTGGGATGATAAATTCCATGGTCTCTTGACTCTTTACTTGTACTGGCAGCTCATTCTGTCGCACAACAACAAGATAAACGTCCGGAACTGAAGCAATGAATCCCACTCCAGAGATTGTGATGGTAATGTTTCCTGTACCAGGGGCTCTGTTAGGGTTGATTCCCAGGAACTTTTCGATCAGATAAAGATTGATTGGCTCAAAGTCTGGAAGGTTGATATCGCCGGAAGACAGCTGAAGTCTCATGGTCAATTTCGCCTCACGTTCAAACTTACCGATGCTGTAACACACCATGGTTGTGTGATTGACATAATCTACACGGCCGTATGAAACCACCTGATCCTCAGGTGAAAGAAACGAGCAATTGTACACGAGCATGGGATCGAAACCAAACCCACTAAGAGTGATGTTGGGGTTGTTGAAAGCTCCTATACAGGGATAAACATTGCCCGAGCTCCACATCTGAATGAACAAAAACGCTCGACCGCTCTCCACACCTCTGAACCTGACATCTTGCGACTGACTCTGGAGGGAAACTTGCAAGACAAACTCAGAATGATTGACCGTGAGCGCAGCTGGGTACATGGTCCCCCATGGTGGAGTGACGCAAAGCAGACGATTCGGCACTGTTGCTGACGCAGCATCGACAGTCCAGCTTGAGGAGGTGTTGACTGCGGTGAATGTACATTGATAAAAATACTCAGGGTTCAAACCGTATGCTTCTACTTGCAACGTCTCCCCTCCGTTGGCGAATCCCACGGTAGAGTTAAGTTGCCTCCAGGTCTCAACGACCGTTACGACGTCGGAGCATGTCTGGTCAAGAATGCTGTAAACCTGCGATCCGTTGTAGAGGACGGAGACAGAGTAATTCTTCGCTACGAGCCCCTGCGTCTCATTGAACTGGAAGATAAGAGTGCTGTAGTTGACAAGCGAGGCTCGCGCGCTGAAGGTGTTATTGGCTGACGACAACGAAAGAACGTAACTCCCTCCCGTCACAAACCCAGCACCGACCACCGTCAGTGTTGGACTCGCTGCTTCAGCGATAGTCGGGGAGATACATCTCCATCCCTGGATAACTGTGAACAGGGCAGAGCCCTGAGCCAACGCCGAGTTGTTGAGATTTTCAAGTTGAACCCGGAAGGTCCCGGCAGGGTAATGCCAGGAAGTCACATCCACGACAAGGTCAGAGTAGCTCTGAAAGCTGACAGCAAACTCGTTTAAGGAGACGGTCGTGTTGTTCTCTCCGAGGAACTGAACGCCGTAGACGTCGCTCCCATCGAACCCGCAACCGAACAATCCCAACTGTGAGATCCGAAGCGCCGACACGTTGGTCGGGTAGAGGCTGGAGAAGACTTCAGCAAACTGAAACTCGTCCGCACCGGCGAGCTCCAGAGGAATAACTGTATCCCCTGACAGCAGACGGACTGAGATCGGAACTCCCAGGTACGCAGGTCTTGAGGTGCCCCAACTTGAAACGTCGCAGATGATCTCTTTGTCGCTCACCACAACTCCCGGCAACGACACGTTTGTCTCTTGTCCCACCTGTAACGAGCAGTTGTAGCTCCGCGTCCAATTGAAGGCGTACCCATGAACCTTGAGCTGAGACCCAGAGCCGCAGGAGGGAACGTTTGACAAGTCCGAGGTTGACGAGAAGGAAATTTTCTCCCACATCTCATAGAACTCAAACTGTATCGTCGCCCCGCTCAGGAGTATACCAGGATCCGACCCGATCCTGAACTGCAAGGTCACATTCTCAGCCTTCGGCCAGTCAGGCAGCTTGCAAGCCCACGCTCCCCTGGTTTGGTTCAGCGCTTCATTGTTTTTCTTGGTTCCCGACGTTCCCTCGTACAAGCAGTAGAGCTTTGAGGTGTAGGTGAAGAGCTCTCCTGTAACAGTTATCACCGCTCCTCCCTTTGCAGGGAAGCGAGGTGACATCGGCTCGTACGTCCTCCAGTACGGCTCGAGGGTCAGGAAGCAGTCGGTTCCTGCGCTGCAGCAGATGATGCGATCCTGGAGCAAAACTTGCACAGAGAGGGAGGTAGAGTTCTCATTGACAGATGCAGGCAAGGCACATACTAATCTCGATGGACTCACTACCGTCGCATCCTTCATTATCCCGACCTCAGGAAACTTGCAATAATACTGCAACCCGTCGGTGAATCCTGCTCCTGACACTTGAACAATTTGAGTATCATAGTTGGGCGACAAGAAGCTCCAGTACGAGGAGAAATTGACACATTTGGATCCTCCGGGGTTGTCCAACAATCCTATAGCTCGTACTGGGTCCGATAGATTCAAGCTGAAACATTTCCCGTCCATGGTTTTCTCCGATAAGATGGTCACGAACTGTACTGTACACGTGATCGAGGATTGGCTGTTCCAGGTTACTTGTGTCGATGTCGTGGCAGGATCCAGAATGTCGGTGAGGGACTGACTGGTACTGTCTGTATAGAAGACACAACGATACTGGTTGACTGGTTTGAAACCATACCCTGCGATCTGCACAACGAAAGACTTGTTGCCCCTCTGGCAAGGGAGCGTAACTTGGTAATCTGAGATAACCTCCAGAAATTCGACAGTTTGCCCGGTTCCAAAAAGATCAAAGAAATCAATGACAACAGAATCATTGGTGATGATGTTCAGATTCGTGATATTCGCTGGGTAGTACCAGACTGGTGTACATCGCAAGAGTGAGCTATTGACAAATTCAACATCGGTGATTTTTACGTTTGTCCCGTCACTGAATTTACAATGGTAAGTGTTAGCAGACTCTGTGAAGCTTGACCCGTAGATTTCGATCGTTTGCCCGCTACATAAGACTCGATTCGGCGTCACCCGCACCCAGGCAGGGAGAATCTCGAAGGTTTGGTTCTGTGCCGAGTAGACAACGGTGGAGTTGGGCATACGGTAGAGGATCAAGTACCCAAAGTTGGACTCCTGCTGACGCTGGGAGAAGTCAGGAGTCTGGAAGACGATCGACGTAGTCGAGCTCGGCTGCTGCTCTGCACCCTCGATGGCCTCGCCGTTGATGTAGAAGATGCACTTGTACGGCGCCGTCGGGTCGAACCCGCTCCCATTGATGCTGTAGCTCTGCCCTCCATAGGCGTGCCGACTGATGACTTCGACTACGAAGTGAACGGCTGTGAACTTGACAGTGCAGTAAGGGTTCTCAAGGGTACAAGTGACATTGTAAGATTCCATGCTTGTGAAGGCGAGGACCTGGTCGTCACAGATCAATGAGACTTGTACAAGCTCCTCAGCATAATCTTTGCCCCATTCAGGTGTCAACCCTTCCAGTATGGTGTCGCTCTTGATGGTAACATCTGCGTACATGTGGTTCTCAACACCGAATCGACACCTGCAGGAAGAGAAACTTTGAAAACCATAGCCGTAGATCAGGAACACCTCGTTGCCTGCGGCAGAGGCAAAGTCCGTTGTCAAACTGATGTTATCCCAGCCAGCAAACAAGTTGACTTGATGGTTGTTGAGGTTCAAAAACTCCACTCCTTCCACTTCGATGACGATCTGCGCAATGCCTGGAGTGAAGAAAGGGACCAAACATCGGATTTGCCGCAACGCGACGATCTCGAACGTCGCGTCCTTACTCGCGTTCCTGACTGTGACGGTGATCAGCATGTCGGCAGAGAACAGAAATCCATTGATGACAAGGTAACCGCCTTTGGACGGAAGCGAGTACCGATCGATCTCCAACCAGACAGGCTTGTACAAGAAAGATTGAGACTGCGAGCTCGAGCAAGGGGAGATTTGAAGGGTTTCTGACACCAGCAACGTGACGTTTGACAGCTTGAAGTCATACTCCGTGGACAGAAACGTCAAGGCTCGCAGACTGACAGCAATAGAGCTTGAAGTTGTCAAGTTGTCGCCAGTGGAAAATTGCAAAGTGAGCGGCTGGGAGGACGGAAAACCAAAGCCAGAGACTTGAACGACTTCTCCTCCATTCGCAAACGAGTCTGTCTTGTTCAGCGAGCTCCAGCACGTCTGGAAGGCAACGGGCCAAGAGGGAGTTTCGTCGATGTATCGCACCTTGGTGAAGGTTGACACCGTCTCGTTCCCACAGACGAGATTCGATTGCGATGGGAACCTGCAAAGGAATGAAGTCAAACAACCGCATGGGAACCAGCAAAACTTCTCAAATTCTCTCACCTTTTGCTTCTTGCCAGTAAGTTGATTGTCTTCTGATCAGCTCCGAACTCAAACGTGAAGTACTGACTGCCGATAGCTATGTAACCAGCCTGACCCAACAGATCGGAGCTCAGCACCACTTCCATGCCGCTTGTGAACTCGACGCAACCCGCGGTACCAGAGACAAGTGAGACGGTAGAAGATGCTGCTAACTTGTACAAGGATGCGTCGATGAACGTGCTGACGTCAGTCAGGTTGTAGTTTCCAACAAAGAACTCTCCCCATGCTACCGTGTAGTTAGACACTATCAGTTGCCTGCTCTCCACCGTTCCGTCCACCATAACCATCTCGTCTCCCCTGACAAACGCAAAGACGTACGTCAAGGATGGGTTGAACCCGGCCCCACTGATAGTGAAGATCGTGTCTCCCGCAGCCGTGGAGGTCGTTGGGTATATTGGACTCTGTATGGTCTCGTAGACACTGTAGTCGATGTAGTCCGGGCGCGTGTCGTTGAGCTCGTAGTAGAAGCAACCGTAACCGAAGCAAGAAGAGCAGAGGATATCAGAGCAGTTGGTTGTATCCTGCATCCGGTCGAAGGTCTTGAGCTGTCTTTCGATCACCTTGACGTAAGGATAGGTCGAGAACATATCTAGTCGCGCCACCATGATCTGTAGCAGACCGCTGTAGCCCTCCCACAAAGGAGTGATACAGTAAGCTTCAGTGTCGCTCACGTACTCGATGCTCGTGTTCTGATGGAAGGAATCCTGCCAGTAGTAGCACTCATACCGATGGTCGACCCAGTCAGCCACGTT
This sequence comes from Guillardia theta CCMP2712, assembly GCF_000315625.1. Classification (NCBI taxonomy): domain Eukaryota; class Cryptophyceae; order Pyrenomonadales; family Geminigeraceae; genus Guillardia; species Guillardia theta. The sequence goes on from NW_005434613.1 coordinate 394,334, forward strand.
GACTCCAAAGCTCAGGGTCAGGTTGATCCGATCGCCTCCTACCGCACTGCCTTCTGAGTGCGCGACGATATCAGCGAGGTATGAGAACATGTAGAAGTCGGTCGTGAAGGTGGAGGAATTCTTGCCGTTGACATCAATCCCTTGCAGTGCAAAGTGCAGTATCTCTTCGCCGTAGTGCCAGGGTGGTACGATACAGTAGAAGGTGCGGGTAGGGCGGGTGAGGGGGTAGAGGGAGATAGCATCTTCCGTTAGCAGCGCCGTAGTCGAAGAGTACAGTCGGGAGGAGGATTGGAAGTGACAGGAATATGAGTAGCCGTCGATGGCATGACTGACGTAAGAAATTCTGCCGATGAACTTCTTGGGAGTGCTGGAATCTCCGATAACATTGGAGAACTGAACAGCTGAGCCTGTCGTCTTCATCTGGGAAAGAACGCCAGGGAGTATAGCAACGAAGTCGTCAAACTCAGTCAGCTCAACACTTGAAACCCCGTAAGTAAGAGACGCGTCGCTGTAGATTACGATCCCGTACTTCTTCCCTCCTTGCAGGTACAGCGGGACCACCATCTCTATCTTCACATTGCTTCCATCGGCAGTGATATTGATATCCAACTCAGTCCAAACGTCGGAGTTGAATTCGTTGTTTTTGAACCCGCAGTTTGTATCAGCAACGCCGCAGCTCTTCATGAAAAGCCTGAAATGCGAATCTGCGCTCGAGGCAAGAGTGAAACTGGACACGTTGATAGATTTCTTCGCATCAATGTCGAACATAATCCCCCAGTACAAGTTCGCACCTGAGACAGCAATGACGTCTGTGGTCCCAGCTATGTCAAGTTGTTTGGTTTGAGGAGGAACTGTCAGGTTCAAACCCGCGGTCGACATCACCAACAAGGTGTTTCCATGCAGAGGCGCCTGAGTTGCGCTCAGGTTGTACCAAGCCTGGATGGAGACAATCGGAAACAGACCGGACTGAACAGGGAGCATGACATAAACGACAAGGTCTGAGGGGTGAGGCAGACTTGCAGTCCCGGCTACTCCTCTCATTACGATGGTGCAATTTCCATCAACCCGCTGCATCATCATCATCTCGTTCTCTACGCGCAGGAAAACTCCGGGCTTGAGGACTTGCGGCTGAATCAGCTGTACGAAGCACACGCGAGTGTCGCTGCTTGAGATCTGATCCTGCAGCGTTAGCGTCTGTGCGTAGGAGACGCCCAAGTTGGCGTCACTGGCAGGATACAACCATTCTTGGAGTGTGCACAACATGGAAGTCTCCGAGATGTTGGTTGACGGCGATGGAGCGCAAGGAAGTCCAAGCCAGACGTAGCTGGGGTCAGTGACGAAGAAGTGGCAAAGGTAGGAGACCGAGGGGTCGAAACCAGAGCCGAAGACCGTCACAGGAGACTGGTAGCTCTCAATACTGCGAGGGGAGGCGCGACTGACAGAGGGGAGAGTCGAGACGTTCAGCTCGGTCCCCGTTACGTTGTAACGAGATCCAACCTTGCATCCAAAGTCCACAAAGGTTATCTGCGTCGGCTGCGCCACCAGCCTTGACTGTACAGTAAGAACAGCCTGTGAGCCAGTTATGGAAGGAGTGGTGCAAACGTCCCCCTCTAGTCTTGACGTGACTGTCTGCCCTGTGCTGAGACGGAAACAGCAGAAGTAGTCAAAGGCTCCTGACGTGTCCTTGCCGACAAAAGTCAGCGCTATGGTTGAGGAGTTGGATTGGACCCAGATAGAGCCAGACTGTTGAGAGTAGCAGAGATCAAAAGTCTGGAGGTAGTTGTTGGCAACGGTCTTGATGGACAAGACAAGGGAAGTGAAGTGGATGGAGGAGCTAACAATCGCATCAGGGTGGGCCAGGGAGGATCCTGGATCAACCAGCACCACAGACCAAGTGGCTGAACCCTTGACAGCCTCGGACAACGTAACTTTGACTGTGTTCTCTGTGCATGAGAGGGCTGGCAATGAAGCGGTGAAACTGTCGTAGGCAAGGTTTGAGATGGTGTCGATCACCACCTGACTGGTCGTCCCTCCCCTATTGCAGGCAAACTGAAACTGGTACGACCGTTGCGGGTTGAGCCCCCTGCCATAGAAGCGCAACTGAGAGTCCAACAAGCTTGAAATGGACGGCTGGACTTCGAACCACCAAACCGCCAGGTACTTCATGTTGGGCTTCAAGAACGAGGAGAAGGCGACAGTGTGCGAGCACGCGGCAGTGTCGCTGTCCTTGCAGAGCGTGAGGGAAACCTCGCTCGCCTCCCTTGGCCAGGTCGGGATAGTGAAGGAGAGCCGACGGGAGTCGAGAACGATCGCAGGGTCAGTAAGAAGCGAGAAGGTGGAGCTTGAGAGGTTGAGCCTATACGAAACGTTGCCGAACCCGTACCCTTGCAAGATCAGCAGCTGCCCACCTGACGTGTACATAGAGCAGACCCCATCCGTCTCCTGCTCGCACGCGATCGCCGTCCAGAACTCGCTCAACATGACATGGCTGCTGTCCGAGTTGACCCACCCTAAAGTACCCATAGAGCTGTACAGGTCAAGTCGGTACTGCACATCCGCTCTGTAGCCGATCAGCAAACTTTGATCGAACGTGCACTTAACAGCGCTCAGGTTCTTGAACTCCCCTGCTGTCTCGTACTTACTATTGCCTCCGGATATCTTGCAAGTCAGCGGCAGGTCTCCCCTGATGCCGCAGCCCTGCACGTTGAAGACCGTTGAAGGGCAGCGAGGGGAACAGAAGGGAGGCCAGGAGACGGCGTAGCTGACAAGGAGCGGCTGCATGTCAAAGAGGTATTCGTTGCCACCTACGTTTTCAATCTCGGTCTCCTTCCCTCCTTGAAGCGAAAATGTTTTGACTATCGCCTCCTCTGCTTCGTAGGGCCAGCTCGGTAGGACAAGGTGGTAGTATGGAGGGGTCGAGCTGTTTCTCAGCTGAACGGTGACATTCCTTCCCGACAAACCCACGAACTTGGCAATGTAAGTCAAGGAAGGGTCCCATGCAAGCACCACGAGAGTGAGGTTCAAGTTCGAGCAGACGGTCCTGGTGTGAACACTGGAGGAAGCGTTGAAGTAGTCGGCAAGTCGGACGAAGAGGGGGATGTAGCTGAACCTCAGGTCCATTCCTACGCTCGTAACGTTGTTCAGCTCGATGTCAACTTTGAACCGGCTTGGCATGCGGTAGTCGGGGGTAATAGCTGGAACCTGACAGACGACGCTGCGGTTGCTCTGGTAGACGCCCGACGAGGAGAAGCCGTTTGAATATCTACAAGTGACCGTGTCAGCATCGTAGAAACCGAAGCCGTAGACGGTCACGTCCGTCGACTGATCTGCCACTCCTTCTGAAGGCGAGAGACTCTCCAAGTACTGCACAAAGTTGACGATGCCTGCGGCCGTTGACGGGGGGGAACCGACAGGCTTCCAGTCACTCCCTGACGACTCCAGCAGGAGCAATTTGGCAGAGGGAAAGTTGCAGGACCACCTGGTGAAGGAGCAAGCGAGGGAAGTGTCGTTGACGTACTTACAGCTGCAGCTCTCGAAGCAGCCCAACATCGAGCCGCAGCGTCCAGAGTCTGTCAGAGTGAAGTCACACCGGTAGTGGCACGGTAGGCTGGGGGATGAAGCCTGGGAAGCGCAGAAATTGAATCCTCGGACGATGAAAGAGTCAGAAGCGGCGGAGAAGACCTGATCTTCTACTACCCACGTTGAGTTTGATACATGCAATTGACCGATTCCCTCCTGAAGGGAAGGAATATTCACACCGTCAACGTCGATGTACAGACGTAGGTTGAGCTGTTGCGATGCAGCCTGTAAGGCTGGAGATGTACAAGTCAGCCGCTGGTCGCTCTGAAAAGCTGCTGGCAGGAAGATTGAGATTTGTGAGTTCGAGAAATGACAGGAATAGTTGCTGGTCTCGACGAACCCGAGGCCTTGGACGGAGACGATTGAGCCTTGTCGGGATATTGACAAGACACATTCATTCTCATCGCGGACTTGAGTGTTGGTCCATTGCGGGATGATAGACAAGAGAGAATGATCTGAAGTGGCTTCCAAGAGAAGACAGGAGTTGGAAACCAAGCTGTTTGTAACGCAAACACTGAGGCAGAAGTATGAGTGACGGTCAATATTGGGAGCATCACATGCGAGGCTAGTGCTGTTAATGAAAGATGCCTGAGACGAGAAGTATGCGCTTGATTGGCAAGAGCAAGTAGAGTTGCAAGTATCCTGAGAACCTATCCGGTTCCATTGACATGTGTAAGCTTGATTGGAAGAAAACCCATATCCATTCACGTATATGGCATTTGACGAATTGACCAGCACGACACTTGGTGAAATTCCGCGCCAAAACTGTACAAACGTGAAGCTCAGCTGCGAGTTGGAGACTGCAGGCACAAGGCGGGATGTTCCTGTCTCTTGGAAGAGAGAAACGTTCGCTGAAGAATCGGAGGAGAAGAAAGATTTGGGGATCAAACACGTCATGCTCGTGCTCGACCAAACTTGACAAGGTCCTTTGACTGATAGCACACTCTCGTTCATCGCTGCTTGTCTGAATTCCAGCAAGTAAGGTGAGATGGTACTGAATCCGATCCCAGTCACGTTGATTGAAAGCCCTCCCTCCGCCAGGCCCTCCACTGGCGATATAGACGACACACCACCTGCCTCGTAGTAGACGTCATAGTTCTCCATGCCATCAGTCTGTCTCAGCAACGAACCCTCTTCTAGCACCTTAACGTCAATATTGCTTGACTGGACTGACATCGGCCATTGAGGAGCAAAAAAGTGAAGCTCGTTGTCAGCAATGTATTGGAAGATTGAGGAGTTGACGGAGACGCCGTTAGAGTCTGAGAGAGAACAGCTGTACTGCTTGTGATTATCAAAGCCGCCACCTCTGACTGTCAGCGTGTAACTGCCTCCGTTGGGGAAGACGGCGCTGTAGATCTTTTGCACAATGGAGTAATAGAGAAATGAGTTTGAGTGCGTGCTCGATAAAGGGAAGCCCTGCCGGAAGAGCTGGACGCTAGCAAGGCATGCATGATATCGCCATGTCGGTACTCTACATAGGACGACGGCTGGGGAGACTGCAGCAAGTTTGATGGGCGAGTTTCTGGTAAAATTGCCACAGGTAAAAGAGCAACTGAAAAGGATTTCATCTGGATTGGCAGAGCTGAAGTAAAATCCACCACCGCTGATCGTGATCAGCATATTCCCCAAAGACGAGCCGGTGCTGGGAGAAAGGCTTCTCCATGAGCCTGTGTGAACTGGTCAAAGAAGAGGAGGAACTATCAATACTTCACCCGTGAAATAAATAGGATGCTCCTCCCCACGATTCGTGACAACCGAGAAATTCTCCCCCCTGAGCAGGGTAAAAGTTGCCATGCTCTCTGTACGGTTCCAATACGGAGCTGGACAAAGCACGGTGAAGAATCCGACCACGAGAGCTTGAGTATCAAACGGCGAATTTCCATCAAGTGGCGAATATCTACCAAGGCACAAGAGTTTCAGAAGAGTAAAGAGATGTAACTAAAAGGGAGTACCGGCAAGTATATGAGAAATTCTCATTGAAACCGAATCCATCGACACGGACTGCATACGGCGAAGTTGACAGCAGGTATGTTTCATTCGCACTCGTCCAACCATCTGTGCACGAGATTTAGGAATTGAGAGGTCAAAAGCAATGTACCTAGAAAGTGGATAGTTTGATTTATGGCATCACCGACAAAACTCAAGTCAGATCCCCCGTGTTTGACAACAACTTGCACTAGAGTAGACGCCTTATCCCACGCAAATGTTCCACATCTCAGCAAACTGTCGCTTTCATATGATGCGGTAACATGTGTCTCCATCCCAAACCAACATTCATAATCCAAACCACTGAGGAAATTATTCCCGGAAATCAAAACTGAAACATCGACGTTGGCATCCACTTCTCTTGGGGAAATGGCATAATATGTGTTGTCCGTGATATCAATGCTAAGGGTGACAGGTAAAAGTAAAAGAGCAAGAGCATTCGCGATCCTCGCCAGGCAACGGGATCGAAGATATGAAATCTTCATTGATCTGGTTGTTTTGGACTTCAGGTTCTCAAGACAGATCGTCGAACACGGGTTGGAAATTCATCTCCACTAAAGGCAGACCTAAACAAAATTCAGTATTCTGTGGGATTAATACATCAAGGTATGAATTCTGAGGCTTGCACATTTTACGCTCATGAGATCAACAACAACAGAGATTCACGATCACGACTTCCTTGCGAACACATGTTCGCAAACATAGGAAATAAGGAATCATGAAGGCAACAAAGATATGCGGGAGAAGGAGGAAAAGGACCAAAGGAATGAGCATGCGAAGGCGAGAGAAGAGGAGGCGGAGAGGGAAAGGGAAAGGGAAAGGAAACTAACAACGAATGAGCCCAGGAGGAGCAGGAGGGTCACGAGGGTTAGCGGCAGCGGTATATATTGGGCGCGCGGCGATTCAGCCATGCTGTGCCCTAGTCATATTGACAAGTACTCCACGACTGAGGGGTATACCATGAGACATGTAGGGGGGGTGTTTGATAGAGTACCCCTCCATTTTAGGTGAAATTATACGGTAACAAGGATTGTAGAATCTGTAGAAAGGGGTAGGGGTGTTAGAAGGAGGGTAGTGGGAGGGGTGGTGTCTCTTGGTTTGAAGGGTGCGAGTCATGGACCGCGAAAGATGGAAGACCAGAAGTGCCCTGACCGGGCCGGCCGGGCCGCGCCGCAATGCGGCGTGACGGTCCGGCACAGCCCCGAGGCCGGGGGCGGGCCACGCGGCGGCGCGGGGGCTGCGGCCCCCGGGGCCAGGCTTCAGTGTCCAGGCCATCTCATCAGTGATCGCGTAAAACTGTATGAATACCTAGCTCAGCGGCATTTGTGACTCGGATCGGAAGGCCGCTGAGTGCTTGGCATATTAGCCGATGATCACTATAGTATGGCATGTTGTGTAAGAAGCTTGCCATGATGATCAAAGATAAACCAAGCCCAGGCTGGAAAATGCATAGCGAACTTCCGATCATCGAAATCCCCATTCAGAAAGAAAGCAATACTGTGACTGAGACGCCGGAAAGTTCGTCATCACGGCATCGCGGCTCCGAGTGGACTGAGGCTGCAAACCATCATGAAGCTGCAATACCCACGCGTAGCATCGAAGCGCGGGGTTTGCCACTCCTCTTCTAGCACGCGATAGGCTTTGATTCGACCAGGCGACTTTAGAAGCTCTGGGTCAAGGGGCTAGATACCCTACCTAGACATCCCTCGCCGCCGTTGACAGAACCAGCCTCGAGCTCCTCCTCTGCCTTGAGCCAGGCTTCCACAGGAAAACGGCCACCAGTACCGGCTTTATTCACAAACATACCATACCATGCTCAGAGATCTATCAGTCGGACTATCACACATGCTACGTCACACGCAATCAATGGAGAAATGCTCGCCAAGCACATAGCGCCACACAAATCAAGGACGTCAGGCTCCAGCTGGTGAGGGTCCTGGGAGCAGCGCTGTAGGTGTAGCCGGCTTTAGTGACATCTGCCTCTGTCATGGCGCACCCCTGATACTTGACGTAGTCGCCACCAGTACCCTTCTCGCAAGGAGCACTGGCTGCAACCTTGGAAACAGTAGAAGTCGGGGCTCCGGTGCAGCCTGAGGCGGTGTAGCTCTCGAAGTTGAACACGCCGCTGGTCGTGTTGCAAGTCATCTTGACATAGTATGTGGTCCCGCTGCTGATCGTGGGATAACAGTTGCCGGTCTTAGCAGTGGACTCCAAGGAATTCTTGGCAAGGTAGACATCATCCACGGCCAACTTCTTAGAAGACCCAGTGCAGGTAGTGTCAGAGGACGAGTAGGAGAGGTACTCGTAGAAGACAGATGGCTGTGCCTCTGCCACCGTAGCAAGCAGGCAGCACATCACAGCCAAGGAAGCAGCTAGTCTCGCAGACATGGCGTTCGTACCCTCCGCTCCTCCTGCCCGTGCCAAATAAAAAGCGAAACCCCCCGATATTCCCCCACCCGTACATTCCCCTATTCTCCACCCACCCTGCCAAGAGGTAGCCCTCAAAGCGTCCTACCCTTCGAGGATTAGAGGGGTCACTGCCATCACCACCCCTTGATCAATCAAATTGGAGCAGTCAATTACAGGGGTGGGGTGCATGTCGGCCCAGAGGGTGGGGTAGGGTCTATAAACAAGTTCATCACTGACGGGTGCTGAAGTTGACAAGAAGTACCACCCCACCCCCGATTGGTGAGGGATCATCGGATCTGACGGGGGTGCAAGGGGGTCCGTTGTTGTCAAGGCTGCTAGCTGTCTGGCTAGCTGCTGTTCAACGGTTTGACCCTTCTCCTCGAGTAAATTCTACGGTTGACACTGCCAGGATGGACCATCATGGCATTGCTCTCAACTACTTCTACTCTGCCATACGAGGCTGCTGCACTCGCACTGCTCCTGCGACAGTTCGACGGCTCTCGGATAGTCTTTCATGTAGGAGCAGGGATACATAGCCGTCTATTGCCAGGAACCGACCGAGTCATGCCACTGACTTTGACATCGGCTTTGAATTTGATATCCGTTGATATCGGCAATCCCTGAAAGAGCCGGTGATGTACGTGTGGAGAGACTCGCGACAAAGGTGGTGGTGGTGGTGGTGGTGGTGGTGGTGGAGGAGGAGGAGGAGGAGGAGGAGGAGGAGGAGGAGGAGGGAGGAGAGAGGAGGAGAAAGTGCAAGGATAGGAAGAAGAAGAAAATGAGGTAGAGGACGAGGGTGTAGAGGACGATGACGTAGTGGACAGAGATGCTGAAGATGAGGAGGTGGAGAACGAGGAGTTACGGAGGGGAAAAAGTAGAGATGGGAAGATGGAATAAAGTAGCAGGAGGAGGAGGAGCAGGAGGAGCAGGAGCAGCAGGAGGAGGAGCACGAGCACGAGTAGGAGGAGGAGGAGGAGGAAGAAGAGGAAGAGTACGAGTAGTAGTAGTAGGAGGAGGAGGAGTAGGAGGAGGAGGGAGATAGGCTTCAGCTCACCACTGGCTTGATCGATCTTGGAGAAGTCCAGCTTGCCGATACAGGACGCTGGCTCAGCATTCTTCTTGCTCTCTTGCCCTTCAGCAGGCACCTGCTTGCTCTCGTTCTCCTTGTTCGCAGCCTTGACAACTGCCATCCGTCAGTCATCCCTTGCTCCTCCCTGCCTCCCCTCCACCAACTCCACGGACATGCCCTCCACTTCCCCTCCATAGCCTTCCCACTCTGTCCTCCTCCCTCTCAGTTAGCTCCCTCTCCATCCCACCTGAGCTCACGGCCGACCGGAGCTTGGAGATCGCCGAGTGCGGAGCTGACTTCTCAGCAGGAGTCCCATCCCCAGCTGCCCTCGAAGGTCCTCGAGGGGTCGCGGAGGTTTGCGGGACCGCGGCCTTCCCTCCCTTCTTCGCTCTCGCCTCCTCCTTTGCCTTGCTGATGGTCTTCTCCTCCTCCTCCAGCTCCTCCAGCGTCCTCACGCCGTTGAGCTGGAACTTAATCTCGTACGCCTCCTCGAACTCCACGATCGCAGCTTTCAGCTTCTCCCGCAGCTTCGGCAGCTCCTTGTTGACCATGTTGCGCACCTTCTCCTCCTTCTTCAGCTGCTCAGCCATCCCTCGTCCGCGACCCAGCAGGCGGTTGGGGTCGGCGAGGGCCTCCTTCATGGCCTCGTCCTCTTGATGGATGAAGGCCTTACGGTCCACCAGCTTGATGATCGGCTGCATGGCGGCGAGCCGGTCGCGGGACTGAGCGAGGTACTCCTCGTGAACAAAGAGCGCCTGCTCGGTGAAGACCTCCTGCTGGGCAGGAGCGAAGGACTTCCTCTCGTCCTCGGTCAACCTCATCTCGTCCCACACTTGGCGGATCGACTCTCTCACTTCCTGGATCAGCTCCTTCATCATCGCACGCTTCACCTCCTCCAGCCTTCCGATCTCGCTCTCCATGCTGCTCAGGATCGCGCGCGTGATGCCCTCGTGCTGCTTCTTGAACTCTTCCACCTCCGCCTCCTCCGCCCTTGTCCTCCCCCACAAGGCGTGCAGAGTCTCCATCAGCTCCCTGTGCTTCTCCTTCCTCCCGCTCTTCTCCTTCTCTAGCTCCTCCAGTCGCACCTGCAGCAGCCATCACGGCGACGTCGGGCAAACAAACTCTTCCTCACCTGAAGGGTGTTGAGGTTTTCCAGCGTCAGTTTGATTTCCTCCACCGCCAGCAGCTTCTTGTCAACCTCGCAAACTCCCTCCTCCTGCACGTCTCCATCACTTTCTCCAACGGACAAGGTAGAGTCTGTCGTCACCGACTGAGTGTACATGCCAAGTTCGCACCACAGGGCCTGATGTATCAATCAAGGGCAGCACAGCAAGAAGCATCGCTCAACCTGGATCTCTTTGATCAATGTCTCTCTCTTCTGGGATCGGTTTTGCTGCTCAACAACATCATCGCGAGCAAGGCACGCTTGACAGCCTTGCCTTCTCCTTCTTCATCTCCTGGATCCTCGACTCAAACTGCTCGATGCGGTTGAGAGTGAAGTCCGACAGAACCTGAAGGCCCCAGGGGTCAGCGACAGGAGACCTCACGACAAATCGACGGCATCTGCATACCTTCAAGAACTTTGTTTGCTCTGTGGTAAGAGTATCATCCAGGTCATAGTACAAAGCACTCAATTCCTCCGCCTGTCCCCAAGTCAGGATCATTCTCTCGCTCTCTTCGGATTACCCTCGACGACAAGATCGCCGCTCGTTCAGCCTTCTTGGCCTCCAAGACTTCCAAGTACTCTGCCAATATCACTTCACCGATCTCTCACCATCTCATCTCTCCCCCACCTTTGTGTGCCGTAAGGCAAGCTCGTAGGGTATCATGAGCTTTCAGCTCGTCGATCTTCGACGGCTCCCCTACCTCCAGCTCGATCGTGCAGACCCGAGCTCCGACAAGGCGCACCTGACTGACCAGGTTGCACTTGACCTCTTGCGTGCTGCTCAGCTTCGTCTCGAAGACTCGCTTCACCTCCGCAAACATCTCAGCCTTCGCGTTGTCGCACTCGTAGTCTGTATAGCCGATCTCGTTCCACAACGACTTGAGGGTCGTCAGAGCTGCTTCTGAAAGCCGAACTAGATCCTCGGGTTGTCCACAAGCTTGAGTTGCACAGAAGTTTTTCAGATCCTGGGGTGTTGTCTCATGGACCTGCATGATTTCTGGATCATTACACACAGCAATTGCTTCCTCCGAGCCTGCAAGACCATCTGCTTGCTGTGAAATATCATCCTTACAATCATCGCTTGCGCCTTCAGCTCCATCTTCCTTGTCGTCAACCACCGTTTGCACAACTTCCTCACTGGGCTGAACAGCCTCGGTTGTGCTATCTTTGTTTTGATTGTCGAGTATTGGAAATTTCCACTCCACTCTTTCAGAGTCTGTCGCAACACTGGGACTCTGATTCACTATATTCTCCATCTCCATCCGTCTGATTTGCCAAAATAACTTCTGCAAAGAAAGGATCAGTGAATACCTAGATGTCACACATAGGATGAAAATAAATCATGTCTGTCTCGTTCCAATCTACGACAAATGTCTATGAAGGGTAAAGACATCCAAGAGAAAGCAGAGTAGGAAGCGCAGAGGAAAGCAATACACCGTGATAAATTTCTGCCCTATCCCTCCTAGTCTCTCCTCTCTCCCTCTCCCTTCTAGTCTCTCCTCTCTCCCTCTCCTCTCCCTTCTAGTCTCTCCTCTCTCCCTCTCCTCTCCCTTCTAGTCTCTCCTCTCTCCTTCTCCCCCCTACTCCCCTCCTCCCTCGCCCAGTCTCCTTGCTCCCTATCCTCTCCCTTCAAGTCTCTCCTCGCTCCCTCTCCTCTCCCTTCTAGTCTCTCCTCTCTCCCTCTCCTCTCCCTTCTAGTCTCTCCTCTCTCCTTCTCCCCCCTGCTCCCCGCCTCCCTCGCCCAGTCTCCTCGGCTCCCTCACCTCTCCCTTCTGGGCTCTCCTCTCTCGCTCTCCTCTCCCTTCTAGTCGTCTCCTCCCTGCGCCCTCCACGTTGCGGGGTGGGTCTCGTGTGGGGGGGGGTCGGGTACGGCTCG